>NW_008693478.1:0-58795 GCF_000695815.1 Acanthisitta chloris | reverse complement strand
GTGATGAACGAGGCCCCTGACACACGCTATTACACATTAGCATTTTCTCAATATATCCGATACATCACGGTCCTCCGCTTCCTAAAGATATTTTAAATAAAATATCAGCAGCCTGCTGCGGGGTGGGTGGAGAGGGAGGGAGGGTTGCTGCCCCTCGCCCTGGCCTCAGGCCTCCTTTGGGGTGAATGCAGACTGGAGAGTGGCTGAGATGCTCTGCTGCTTCTCATCAGCCAAAAATGTGGCCAAATCCACCCCTTCCCCCATCCTTGCCACAGCAGATGGAAAGAGGACCCTGACAACCCTGCTGCCACCTCCCACCAGCCTGGAGGCACCCAGCACCCCATCCCCAGGGACATAGCCACGGGGAGGGGTTTGAAAACACCCCATCAACCCGTCTGCAAAATGTTTGTAAACCAAAAGCGTCGGCGCCAGCCGCACGCCGGGGGGAACCCGACCTCTGCCCCCCTGCCCCGGCAGCCTCCCAGTCCCTGTGCCGGGGTAACCCTACACTGCAGGGAGGGCCCCTAATGCAGGACGTATAGATCTGTTGAGCCTGGTCGCCTCCTGCCCCGAACTAATGCAGGTGGTGAGACTTCATTATGGGAGTGTCCCCTGAGGTATGCCCTTCGCCCTGCCCTCCTGGCTCTGCAGCGGGGGACCAGTTGGGGGAACCCATCCATGGTGAGTGTCCTGCCCCAGCATCCCCCTGCATCTGTCCCTGCATCCCAAACAGGACCAGGACTCCCCCTTGGGACATAACCCCCATCCAGGGGCTGCGGCATGTGGGGGGATGTCTCCTCCGCTGCCTCTCGCCTGCAAAGGGAAACAGAGAGGCGCAAAGCACCCGAGAAGATTTATACTTGTTTAATTAATGTCAAATGTAGTTTACAAACGGGAGTGACAAGTACCTCTTTGTATAATATACACTGACACACAATCATCGACACACCGGAATATCGCTTTGTGCAACTGGGATTCTTTGGGCAAAGATAAGTAACTCTGATATTTCAGTATTTTTTCTTTTAAAAATCATTTAAACTCATTGCAGAAGAGGGGAAGTGGCAGGTGCCTGTTACAAACTGGGATGCCTCTCTCCCCAGCCTTCCCCCTGCAGCTCCCCCCTTGAAAACAGGGGATGGCTTTACAATTTAAACAAAAAAGAAAAAACCAAACAAAATTAACCCCCAAAACAAAGAACCAATGACTAGTTACATACGGTTTTACACATACGTACATAGAGCACACGGCTGGTCCACAACACCTGCCACAAAGCCTGGCTCCCTCCCAGGGCCTATTTCCAAGGAAGGGCTGGGTTGGGGTGTCATGCCCTCTCCCCCCTTCTGGCTGCCTCCCACACCCACCTACTGCACCGTCTCCAAATCCATCTCAGACCTCAGCAGCACCAGCACATTTGCAGCTCAGCCATATCCCCCCCCAAGTTTTTCTCCCTTTACAAACCCAGCCCAAGCAGTGCCTGCCCTTCCCTTGCCCAGGTGCTGCAGGTTACCCAGCAGTGACTGTCCTGCCCCTGCCTGCAGCTGCCCCAGAAGGCAGGACCCTCCAGAGCACCTTGGCTTCCTCTGGTCCCTGGGAGCTCTGCAGGCACACCTCCCTGAGGAGGGGAGGCTGCAGCTCTCTGGTCTCAGAGACCACCATGCTGCCATGAACTTGGAGACCTGGGAAACTCCCAATTAAGGAATTGTCACCTTATGATGTTTATGACATTACAGCTCCTTCAATTTGGTTTGGGGTTTTTTTGGGTGCAGTGGGATCCTTCTGAACTCACTCAGAAACAGCCAAGGCCAGCGTCTGTTCTCTGCAAAACAGCTCCGTGCTCAGGGCAGGGAAGCAGTGATGGGACCATCATCCCCCAGGCATCCTGCCTTCCCACCCCTTCCGTCTCTGGAAACACCCTGGCAGCCCAGCAGCACTGGGGTCCCAGCTCCAAATCGCTCATCCACTGCTGTTTCCACACTGTCTTAAAAAAACCCCAGCCACACTGTGCTGCCAGGTGGAATCTGCTCAGAAAGACTCTATAGGAGTGGGGGAGATGAGCTTCCCCATGTCTTCTGGCTTTGGAAAGATAGCACCCCATGACTGCTCCGGGAGCTGGGAGAAATCAGCATGAGGCATGTGTTCGCCTTGGGAAACAGATCAGTATCTATTTCTTAGGTTCTGACAATAAAAGAAATAACAAAAAACACCAGGCCAGATGGCAGCTTTGGTTAAGGCTGAGGATATGGGAGACAGGGACAAGCAAGAGGGACTGTGCAGGACAAGCTGGGGCTGTGGGAGACCTCTGGGTCCAACTGGAAGCAACTCTGCTGGACTCCGGGGGTGGTGGTGGGGATGAGACAGGGCTGGCTTGGCTCTGCCCCAGTGCCAAAACCTCTTCGGCAAAACACTGGGAGCTGGGGGAAGCAGGCACAAGGCAGGGCTGGCTCTGCTGGGCACTGCCGGGGTGTGCTGCAGCCAGTCCCACAAGGGACCGGGCGGAGCCCCTCTGGGCAAAGCCACCAGCAGGACCATCCCGTTCCCTGCCATCTCCACTTCCCCACTGTCCTGCCTCGGCACCAGGAGCAGCCCAGGCATATTCAGCCAGCAAACACGGCCTGGAGGAGAGGAAAACAAAGCCAGGCAGGGCAGGGGCTACGGCCTTGGGGGAGGCACAGGGATTCAGTTGGACCCTCGAGCAGGCACTCCTGGCCAGGGAAGAGAGCAGCACTTTGGCAGACTCCTTCCCTCCAGCTCTGCACCGTCTGCCCCCTCCCCAGCTGGGCAAGGTGAAGGGGGCTGAGCCAGATCCCCCTGCCCTGCTCGGCCCCCGGTGAGGAGTTAAAAGCCGTGTCTTTCCGGGGATAACGATTCTATTATAAATAGCCCCATTAGCTACAACTAATGACAAAAATCCACCTCCTCTACTCCCCATAAGTTCTGTAAGTTATGGGCAATGCTACAGCCATTACTAAAAGCTGTTAACTTCATATCTGAATGAGGAAATATACACCACAGAACATTAAACCATTTATATTATATATATGTATATATATACTTTTTTAAACTAATGACTTTAATGCCAAAACTTTGCTGAACCAAGAAAAATATGGGTTTAATGTTCTCTGCTCATTTTTTTTCTTCTTTAAAAAAAATACAACCCAAAGAAAAGAAAGGGAAACTTATTAGTATGTAATGTTTGAGTCTATCCCATTTATACACAACATTGTAAACATATATAATCTATATTACATGTGCTTCATTTCTGCCTGGGTGTGTTTTTTTTTTCTTCTTTAAACCTTTTTGTTATCACTAGAACACCACAAAAAACCAAAACAGAACCAAACCAAAAACCAAACCAAAACAAATAAAAACAAAACAAAACAAAACAAACTGAACAAAGAACACAAGTTACAGGTTATTTAACATCTTTCTGCCAAGGGTCCCTTCCCCAGTCTCCTGGGGGCAGAGTGGTCAACAACACAGTCCAAAGGAGGGCTCACGAGCCATCCGCAATGCAAAGCCAGCTCCAGGGAACGGGTGATGGGAACACTGGTTTTATAAAAGGGGGCTTCACAACAAGGGAGTTGGTTTTGCCCGCTGCAGATGCTGAAGGAGGTCTCAACATGTGGGACCTGGCAGCCGAGGCTCCCCACTGCTCCTGTATCCATGAGTCCATGTCTGGAGTCTCTGGTTTGTTTTTTCTTTACATTTTAAAACGTCTTTTTTTGTGTTGTGGTCGTTCTTCTCCCCCTGGGTGTGATGAGCTGACCCGAGTAGCTGGGTCCCATCCTCCCGCTGGGTCCTTCATAAGTAGATGCGCCGAAGGTCTCCGGGAGACGTGATGGTGTTACACTGGGGACAGAGCTTCTTGGCACCCTGCAACCGACAGAGGAGATACACTGCGTGAGAGCGCGAAGGACAACCCGCACAGCCTGCCCTTGGCCTGCAATCTCAGGGAGCAGCACAGGAGCAGCAAGGCCACCTCCTTCCCCTCCTGGCAGGGGGAGCCCCAATGCCTTTCTGGCCTGCCCTACAAGCCCCTCATCCTGCTCCAGTCCCTGGCATAAGGTAGTTGGACAAGCAGGAGCTCTGCAGGGGGCTGAAACCCAGAGCCAAGGTGTGTTGTCAAACAGCACCACTGTCACTGCTGGCTGCCAGGGAGATCTGCTCCTTTCTGTTTCCCTTGCTCAATGAGCCAGGTCAGGTGACTGAACAGGCAGAAAAATCAACCCAACTGGAACAAGGGAAGTTTTCAGCAGGGATGACTGAGCTGGTTCATGGTGGGCTTGGACCATCCATGACAGGTGGACTGCCTTGGCCATTCTGCAAAAGCCCACGAGCTACGGGCATGAAGGAAACCCTCGTCTTGTCCTCCCGCAAGCTCACAGAGATGCTGCAGAGATGTGTTTGTTCTGCCATGATGAGTTTAAATCAGCAAACTGTGATGTGAACTGGGGTGGGGTAATGGGCGGCCAGCATGAACACTACATGAAATAAAACAGGGACTGATATGCCATCTATCACTGAGCCTGACACAAGAGGGTGTTAATAAGCCTCAGAATCGGAGTCAACCTAAGCCGGTCATCATTAGATTGGCAGATGTGACAGACAATTGATGGAAAAAATGACAGAAAGATGGCTCTGCTGCAAGGCAGCCTCCTGTCTACAGCACCAGCACCAGGAAATGGGGATGCCCTGGCTTTCAACACTGACCCACAGCCTCAACACAACCTCCTGATGCACCGAACTGAGTAGGCTCTGCCCAAACACCCTGAGTTTTGCTCACTGCTGTCAGACAGGCCCTTCCAGCAGCTACCACCTAGCACTCAGTGTGACAAGTGAGCTGACAGGGATGCAATACTGTGAGAGCCTGATGGCTTGTGTGGGGCCTGCTGGCAGAACTGAGCTGTTCAGTTCAGTGATGCTGCTGCTCTTCCAGGAGCTGCAGCAGTGAGCATGGCAGCACGGTAGGACTGTGACCTGCCACGCTGCTTTGGTACTGCTACCTGCACTTGGGTACATCCCTGGCAGAGGAGCTGGCACTGCTGCTTACAAAAGGCAAACATTCTGAAAACAGGTCCTCTCTGCTCTGTGACAACACCTGCAGAGGCAGGAGAGGGTTCTTCTCCCCTGGAAGTCCAAGGAGAAGGATAAGAGAGTCCCAGGTACAAAAAATTTACACAGGTGCAAGCAATCCACATGGGTGCAGCTCCAAAGAGGTGCAAGTCATGCTTGCTCTGCAGTACTGAATACTACCACAGAACAGCCTTGAACCAGCCTCCTCCCTGCTCCCAGTACACCCTATCCCTGGCAGATACGGACTCCGTACATTTGCTATTCCCTCGGCTTTGTCCTTCTGAGCAATCAGGCTCCCACTGGACAGCCCTTGCCTGCTGCCGGCTCAGCTGCTGACACGACACAGGTGGGGAACACAGGCATGGACCACAGGCACTTGCACCTGAGATGTAAACCAGCCACACACAGTCTTGTTGAGCTAGAGTTGAATGAAACATGTAACAGACATCCAAAACACCTTGGGCATCACTGTGAGGGACACTCTTGGGGTGAGTGACAGACTGGCACTATCACTCAGGGACAGACTGAGGGACAGTCTGGGGATAATTTGTCACACTGGCAGTCTGGATGTCACACCTAATTCTGGTGCTAATGTCTGTGGGCACATCCTTCTAGTTGTTTGGGACCTATCTTATCTCCCTTCTAACTACTGTGTCTAGGCTTTCAGTGCTCCAGGGCAGGAACCATCCTACTGTGCCTGCATAATGCAGGCCCATACAATGGTCTTCACCAACTGGACTTGGCAAGCTGGTTTTTGGGAAGAGCAAGCACAAACCACCGCTGGAAGAAAAGGCTTAAACCCTGATGAAACTGAAGACTAACTGCACTGAACTTTAACAGAGCCTGTTTATTTAACATGCCCCTTTGCTCATGCTCACCACCACAGCTTTGGCTCTCCAGCATTAGAAAGGGCAAACTCTAAACCTGCATGTACCAGAAAAACTTCCCACAGTGGTGATAACAAGGAGAGAAAAATCTAAACATCTGCCCCTTCTGCCACTGTGGGCCAGACTACACAGCAGCATGCCCAAAGCTCACTGATCTGGATGCAAACAGCCTGTTTCGGTTGAGTCCCCTGCTCAGTTCCCTGGTCCTTAGAGGTGCCTGTTGCATCTGGTTGCCCTCTTGGCATCATCTTTGTAGCTGAAGGGTCCCAGGGGAAGTTGCAGGGATGTGCTGAGGAATTAACTCACAGCATGCTGTCCAAGGGGCAGCAGTTGGCAGCTGCCTGTTCGAGCTTTCCTGTGTGCCCTGACAAGCAGAAGTAAGTGTGCATGGGGCCTTCAAGCAGTTCAGATGTGACTACTGCCCACATCTGTGTCCATGCTCTCCTTTCCAAGACAGGCACAGCTTACAGGCAAGAGGCAGCAAAGCATTCGACCAAGCAACTGGAGCTTCCAGCTCCCTAGACAACACACTAGGACACAATGCACCTTCTGCAGGACCAGTGCTCTGAACCAGCAAATGCCTCAGCCTGACTTCAGTCTGGGGCAAAGGATGGACAGTGCTTGCTGCCACATGAGACCATGCCTCTGTTCCTCAGTCCCCCTGCGCAATGCTGAACAGCACTTCAGATGTTGTTTTCTTCTAGCTCCACTGAAGTCAGAGATGTCTGGCTGTAGGTGAGTGGAGAGGAGCACTGAACCCCCTTGAGTTTGTTTCTGCTAAGAACAAACCTCAGCTGCTGCCACCTCACTCTCTTGCATCTTGTGCTCCATTCTGGGATGTGGAAGTGGACTAAGACTACTGCTGGCAGATGTATATGGCCCTTAGCAAAGGCACTCTCACTAACACAGACCAGATAGATCAATGTGGGAAATTTTACAAATTCATGTTCCTGGAAGGCCACTCTGCCTAGGTCTCTCCAAAGGCTGTGCAGGTACTCTGTATAAGCACCAGTTCACCAAACTCAACCCACAGGATGGCAGAAGTAGCCTGATTAAACTGACTGTAGATTTGCCACTCTCTTCCTGCGCAAAACAAGGCTGTGTACACAATTCCTTCACACCACAGAGAAAGGGAAGAGAGGTGGATTATCTTGCCAGACCCTGTGATCTCTGTCCCAGAGATCTGCTTTCTGTACCACATGCGGATGGCTTTGGATGATCCACTCTTGCATCCAAGGCCAAGAGCTACACTTAGGCAGCCAGTGCCAAATTTTCAACCACGCCACAAAGCAGAACCCTACCACATGGAATCTGGCCTACTTTCTGCAAAAGCTACATAATCACAGGTTGATTAAGGGCAGTGGTGGACGCTGCTACACCTGCACATGGGAAACACAGCTCATCCTTGAGCTCTGAAGCCTGGGAATGCTGGAGGGAATAACAGCATCCTGGAGACCTTCAGCAGCCTGGCCTGAATGCTGTGCAGACTGCACGTGGCATGCTGGGCCCAGGGCTCTGGGTCTCTCTAGTACTTATGCTTGGTATTAACAGTTCAGGCAAAAATAATGAAATAATGACTTTGGACCCTTGGGGATGCTTTTTTTTATTAAATAAAACTGTCCTCCTCTGCACACATAAGCATGTGTGTTAAATTCAGAACTAAGTCCTGATTTTTTCTTTCTAGATTGAAATTGCTCAGAACCTTGTTCCTTACATCTGACTTTTTGGTGTAGGTGTACAGCATTTACTGGCACCAGCATTTAAGCTCTCCTCTCTTGTGGAGAGGCACATAAGCTTGTACACACACACATGCTGGCACAGGCACAATGAAAAAGCGTTTGCTCCCCCACTGCTCACCTGCCAGCTGGGGTTACTAAACTTTTCCCTTGAAATAAAAATGCTGTGGAATAATAAGTCCCACCTGTCGGCCATTTCTTTCTTTCTTTTTTTCCAGGTCCTTCTGCTCCTTTCATCATAACTACATGGAAAAGCCTTGATGTGTTATAGCTGTGTGTGCTAGAGTAAAGGCCACCTCAGCTTTTCCATTATAAACCCCAGTTTTGAGGGGTTTATAAAACTCTGCTGCAAGAAGTTTGCTCCAGGGCTGTTACAAAGCAAAGAAATGGGGCTGGAACCAGGATGGAGTTTATTTTTTCTCCTCCTTTCTTAATTAAAATTTGGCAAGTGATTGATCCACAATACAGGCTAATCACTTGGGGTAGTAGTTTGAAAAATACATTAACTAGAGCTAAGATGTTGAAAAGTCGTTAGGGCTCACATGGTGCCAGGAAGGATTGGAGTAGTTTGTCTTAAAGTTGCCTCTTAAAAAAAAAATGGTGTGACGTCTGCTATAAATTGGCCAAAGTAAGAAAACGCAAAAGGAAAGATTTAGGCACTTCCTGCTGTCCTGTGGGTCTAAAAATGGGCAATTTCCAAGCTGAATACGCTACCAGGCACAGAAAATAAAGAGACGCACAGAGAGCAAGTAGAGGAAGCAAAATCAAAGTAGAGACATGACAGGAAGGACCCAAACCAAGAGCCAGCTCTTGCCAGGAGAGGAATCGAATGCCAAGACCCAATTTCCAACCAAGGTGAAAGCCCCCTCTCCCATCCATGCCTCCACATGAAGTGGCAGCTTCTTCTCTGCAAATGTGAATTCCCAGAGACGAAGCTGTTCCCCACTGCCATTGTGGGGTTCCCTCCAGCTGTCAGGTAAAGAAGTTAAACCACCAGGAGGACAACTCTTTTTCACATAGCCTCCTCAAAGGGTGGAGCTCGCCTCCACAGGTTGCTGGAGGCCAAAACTAAACATGTTAATAGATAACCAGACAACCTCATAGCAGATAGCAACATGGTAAAAGATTATGTGCAGCATCCTCTGTGCAGCTGCTGGCTCAGGAGGTCTCTGTGTTGCTGGTAGTGCCAAGGAATCACCCAGAAGGATTGCTCTGTATCTGTGCTGTTTCATACAAAACTACTCCAGCCCACATGGGATATATGGTATCAGAGCCTCAGAAAAGTGGCTAAGAATGTAGTAATCTACCAAAGATATGAATGTGTCAACTGCAAAGCATACATATCTATTGATGGATTCCCTGGAAGCATGCTGTGATGCAGACTTTTTAGAAATGATTTTTTTCCTACTCTTGCAGCAGTTGTCATTTTCAAATAAGCCCAAGACAGGCAAGCACAAGCCTGCGGTCAGCAAACACACGTGGGAAATGCTGGGTCTGGCTGTACAGGTGATGGGGGAAACTCAGCAAACTGCATCTGCTCAAATAAACCTGCCTTCTTTTGGCCCCTGTTCCCACCAACAGCCATCACTAAAAAACAACAGCCTGACTTCTAACTCCCTTTACTTTGTAAAGAATTCCAGGGTTTGGGAGACCACAGAGCAACAGCTCAGAGGGACATGAAGAACTCCCTGACCCACTTCCTTGGCAAGACCACCTCACCCTGAATTACTGCTGACAGACATGCATCAAACCTGTTCTCACAAACCTCCAAGGATGGAGACCAAACCTGCCCAGCAAGGCACTGCAGCAGAACGCCAATCTCTCCTGTTAGAGCACTCTTCCCAGGAGAAGGAAAATACAAATCTCACCCACTAGCCAGCTGTAGGATCCCTCTCAGTTATTGGTGAAGGATGGAGAAGGGGCAGACAAATCTCTTCCAGAGGGAGATTCCTCCCCATCACCCAGTGACTTGGGTGTGCAGTCCAACAACCAGCTGAGGATGGACACCCGCTGTGAGGACAGCAGACATTCAGGGAAATGAATCTCACCTCCTGCTCCCAGGCTAAGCCTCACTCCTGCAACATCATTTCCTTTCCTCTATTTGAGAAGCCTGCAGGTGTTTTCAGGGGTTTCCAAAAGGGATCACAGAGTAGGCACTCCAGGCCTGTGTCCCAGTTTCTGTGTACCGAAGTCTCGGCACACAGGGTGGGTGAATGAAAAATGTCCCTGTGTTGAGTGCCCCAGACAACCAGCAAGGAGGTAGTAGCAAGCTCATTGCTGTGGTTTGTTGCAGCAACACAAAACCAGCAGACAAGTCCAGCTGACAAAACAGCTAATATGATTTCCTGGGAACCCAGGCGTGATCCCATGGCATCACATGACAGGTTCTTGTATCCCTCTCCTGGTCTCCATTCCTGTTGTGCCTACAACCAGAGAGCTGCCCACAGCATATGCAGAGTACAGTATGTCTTTTGCTTGTGGCCCTGGACCACAACCCTAGGTCTCACAGAGCAAGGTCAAAGACAAAAAACCCACTCAACTCATTATGCCCTGACTCTAGGAGAAGGGACAATTCCTCCCTTGCTCCATGACCACCTACTTAATCAAGCAGCACTGAGGCAATGGACAACTCAGGAAGCACCAGGACCTCAGTTTTCTTAAGGCATCTCCAGAGTCCCTTTTTGCGACTCCAGTCTGTGCTTCATCACATTAATCCAACACAGCAACAGCAGACAGAGGTGGAGTCTGCTCTGGTCAATGTTTCAAGCCCAGCACTTGGAGCTAGTTGATGCACTGAGCCCTAGTATAACAGTACCTGTTACTTAGAGAGTCCAGCAATCATTTGAAAAGTCGGTAGTTAAAAATGTCTCCCACTTGTCCTTACCAACAGGTCAGTTATAATTTGGAATTGAGCATCAAGAGCCAAAAGTCTAAAAATTTTACTTTCAAAAAGGCTACATGTTTTAAAGACCCAATTCTCATGAGTACCCTAAACACCACTGAAGTCAGAGGACACTAGAGATGCTCAGATCATTACGATGCACCGTATCCTAGACAATGTTTAAATCTCAAACCACAGTCCATAGACAGATGTGAGCATCAAATTTCACCCTGTCTTCAATACCCTGTAGAGTATTTGAAGTGCTCCCAGGCACTCTGAGCCTTCAGTTCCAGGGCCTTGTTCAGTACATAGTCCTCGTCCTCTCAGACAAACTCACACTCTAATTTAATATTAGATCTTGGCTGGGCACACAAACCACAGGCACACAGGAGAAAGAGGACTTTTCACCAGCAGGGATGGCAGATCTCCAGCATGTTCAAAAGGGGCCGGAAGCCTGACACAACCCACCCGCCCCAACTCCTATTAACTCCAACAAATTGTTTATTGCACAACAGAAGAAAAATGCTGCCCCTCTCCCCCAGCCAAGTCTTTCCATGTGTGCTGCACGCGCAGGCTCCCTCCTCCCAGCCCCACTGGGGAGCCAGCTTTATACCCAGGGAAAGGTAACAGCAGCGATTATTACACACACTATCCCACAGCTCCTCGCTTGTTAAAAAAAAACAAGAGTCTCTTTTGTGCCCGAAATAAAAGGAGATACCTTAATTAGAACAATGCAGGTTGGTGAGCATTAAACACTGAGCCCAGCTGCTGTATGCCATTAAATTCATAAAAAAGGAGGGGGGAAGGAGGGCAGTCTTAACGAGATTACACACATTGACTTTGATCAAGACACAAAAGCACCAAGGCGTTCCAGGGTTTTTATTGCTGTCTTCAGGCTACATTTTAATGGTTACATTAGAAACATGCGAACACAGGCTGGGAGATTTTTTTTTGAGATGGGAGATGGAGTGCAAGCACGCCTTGTGAAAAGGCCTGGTTTAATAAATTGGGGGCTGCAGGGAGAGGCTAGGACTGGGGAACACATGAGTGGCCACTTATTAATTGCTTCCCCTATGCAAGTGCCAAGTCCTAACATGATGTCTTGTTGGACTATTCCTATCCTGCCTGCCTGGTCAGCAGAAGAGCCACGTGTGGATCACACACAGCCAGCTCCATCCTCACCTTTCTCAGGGAATTCTAAGGGGAGATGGCTCCCCCTCTGCAAGGGAAATGCTAACCCCTGAGCACGTGGGGTGAGGTTCCCTGTTCTCACAAGCAGCTGTGACTGCTGAACACGACACAAAGGGGCCTGACTGAAGTTGAATAAAGTCGCTGCTGAGCCTAAGAACAGCCTGAAATCGGTGCCACAGATTTAGAAGATGACTTGAGGCTGGTGGGGAGATGACAAAGACTTCAGAGTAAAGAAAATGAAATGGAAATTAGCATTTTCTCCTGTGTTTGTAGCACTGCTGAAAGACAAGATTACTCTTCACTGAGCAAAGGTGGCAGAGCACACATTCATCCAAACACCTCACAGCTACGTACCCACATATGTGTCTTTTATAACATGCTGCTAAAATGTTTACAAAAGCTTGTATAATCTAAATAGTAACGGGGTGTAGCTGAAGAGCTATAAAATACAGCCCACGGGACAGCCAAGTTATTGAGTTGCTATTAGTACTCAAGCCCACAGGCACTTCACCATCCAGGTAACTTTTCTTGGACAAGACTTTTAAAAGGCAGGATTTAAGGGAGCACGATCAGCTTAATCGTAATTCCAAGCACACAACTTGTTCTATAAAGTAGAGTAATGCCTTACAGGAACAGTTTTTAGGAGTGGCATTCCCTTACATATTTTGCAACTGAACACTGTATTATCTTGCTAACAGGAGAACTAGAAAGCACAACTGACTACTTTCCACTCTCCAACCTGAGGCAAATGAAAGCCTGAAAATCAGCTGCACAGGGGACATTAAAGGCTGATTATAAAGCCCACAATTTTAACATTTGGAAAGAAAACACTTGATTTAATAACAGCTTAAATTTTAACCTGATGTCCTTTAATAAATGTATAAATTACTGCTCTATTGGTTCACCTATTCAATGTTCAAGATAGTCCCCAGTCTTCTAAACACACCACCATATGCTTGAAAACTACACAGTACTATTTCAAATCACCTAAAAAATACAGATTCATATTCATAAAAATTCCCTTCCATATCCTCTCTCCTGAAGATGATTTCCTTTGCCTCAGAGGAATATTAAGTTTCTCAGTAGCTACCCATTCCATGAAATCTCAGTGGATTTGGCCTCCATTCTCATAGCTTTACCTCTCTGCATGGATGCCCCACAGGAAATTACTGTAAGGCAAGGTAGTCCCCAGCACAGAGCTCTTCCATGTACAATGGCTGTGCCTACAGCAGTGGAGCAACAATCAAGGGGCAGGATAGCACTTTAGTCATGATGACTCAAATGAAACTCACTCACATGAAAGCTACAGTGGGATGTTAAACAGCAAGGCTTAGGAAGTCTGCATGCACAGCACTCAGATTGTTTAAAATAAAGCAAAAGCACCTTTCCCTGTGGTGATCTAAAATAAAGTATCTGAGAAGAGAGAAAAAAGGCTGTAAGTCAACAAGAAAGTAGTCAAGAGCCTCACCAGAGTCCGCAGCCAGCATTCTTCACAGTGCACATGCCAGCACTGAATGGAAGTCAGGGGCATTGTGTAGGAGTCCTGAGGAGAAGAAGCAAACAAGTTATTTCCACAGCAGGGATCTACTGTTTCTTTGCTCCCAATTCCATCACAATGCCTTTCTTTGTGGGCAACACTGCCTTGTATTTTGTATTACAAAACTAAGCTTGTGTAATACAAGTTTGTATTTTTGCAACGTTTGCATGGAAGAGGCAGAAAGTCTTCTGCAGTCCCTTTTCTTGGCTTCCCAGAACTCCTGTTGGAAGGCCATAATCCACTCAAGTAGTGACCTGGCTCAGCATAGTTATCGCAAAAGCATCTGAAGTTGCTGTGGCCACCTGCCACTATTCTCATCAGAAAGGTCACCAGATCATACAAAAACCAGTGAGAGGGTAAGATCAACCCTTATCACAACTCATAGCTCTGCAGGAACAGCTTAACTACATGCCAAGAATACTGCTGCTATTTCAGTGAACATGCCTTCTGCCATTGCTAATAAACCTCTGGGAATCAGCAGCAAGCTGTTGTCCCTTCTGTGGGATGAGTGGCAAGGACTGCACTCCCACACCTACAGCTGTGAGAGAGAACCCTGTGCATCAAGCTCAAGTTGCAGAGGGAGCTCTCCACCAAGCAGCATGTTTTCCTGCTCTCAGCAGAACACAAACCCAACAGGAGATGCAGAGCCCTGCAGACTTGGACCATCAGAGGGAGCTGCTGCCCTTCTTTAGTAAGGCCACAGCATCACTGCAGAGCAAGCAGGACATCGAAAACTTTTACATGTTCAGGCAACATTCCTGTTCCCAAATCAGAGAAGGTGGTCTCTGATCACAGATTCTGCTCCCTCCTAGCTATGTAAATCTGCACATCCAGGAAGAGGATGCTGGTATCTGCGAGTTTTCTACAGGAAGGCTGAAAGTCTTCTGAAGTTTGGGCTTTCTTGCCCCTGATATAGATGGACAGCTACAAATATCAGTGGAACAAAGTAATGCATATAGAAATTTTGACTGTTAAGAACCACTGCCATTTGGAAGGCTAACTGGTGATGAGTTCCCCCACTCTGCCTGAAAGAAGAAGAAAAGCTTCTCCCCTCCTCAGCAAAGATACCAAGACATTTCTGATTCATTACCACGAGTGGAGTGCTACTCACCATGCAAATGAGACATTTATAGCGGTCCCCACGGGAAAGCTGCCTTTCTAACTCACGGACACGAGCCTTTAACGCTTCAAATGTTGTCACTGCAGAGTCTTCTGTAATTCTGCAAAGGAAGATGGAGAGTGAGCATCACTGAGCACACAAGATTGTTAAGAGTTTGGGGGGAAAACGGATCCCACAACAGGTACAGCACAGGAAACATCATCATATTCAAACTAATACATCCAGCCTGGAGAGAAGAAGAATTCCTGAAAAGCCCAGTGTGAATTCTTTAAAGTGTCCTACTAAACACTTCCAAACACATCACAAAAGAACACAAATGGTGTTGGGGTTGCCAGCTTCATACACAGCAAGTTTCCACAATACACAGACATTTAAATAGCAGGTATTTTTGTCTGGCTTTTTTTTTCCTGGCTTTTTTTTTCCTGCCTTTTTTCTTGTCTCCCTTAAGAGATTACTTAGGATCACATGCTTGAGACAAAGTTCTGTATGTTGTTTTAAAGCTGATGAGATTAACTTTCTGTGGGCAATAGGCGCTGCTCTTTCCTTTAGAGACTAGAGGCCTTTGCTGGCCATCAACCTCATGAAATACAAAACCAGCTCATTACACAGGATCAACACAATGCTTTTATATTACAGAAAGTCTTAGCTTTTTGGGTTCTAATACTGAAAAAACCCAGAGAGTACAGAAAAAAGCCCAAAGCACTGGACACTGTGCCAACAGGGTGGCTATAAAGTCAGCTTTACAATCTCTGCTTTCCCATTTCCTAGGGTCATTTTTGATGGGCAGCATTATCTCTTTTGTCACAGAGGTGCTGTGCTGAGGGCAGGCGAGTGTATTTTCATGGTTCTGCAAGGCTGGTGAAAAGAGAAACTTGCCAACCTAAAAGCAAGGGCAGACAGCAATGCTTATCAAATGAGATGCAGGGAGCACTACAGTCACTATGGCATGCTGGAAAATCAGATTTCTACACAGTGCAGGTGTAGGGAGGGGCCCTCAAACACTCCCCAGAAAAGGTTTAGAGCATTGACATTAAGGCTTTCACTTTTGTGAATAAAAACAAACCAATTTTCATGTCTGTCAGTGAATCTCAGGCCTGTCCAAGCAGACTCCAGCTGAGAAGAACCCAAAGAGTACCTTGCCAGCATCAACCAGGACATAACCCACAGTGGCATGTATGTGTTCTGCCTTTTGAGAGGATGGTTCATCAACAGGTGGCTGAAGCACAGGTCTAGTGGAATTACAACAACCAGTAAAGTGAGCTGCAATCTCAGCACTCCTACTGCATGCATGCACTTGCTCCTTTGTTCATTAGTCACTTGTCACCGGCACACAGGGAGAGACCTGAGGTATCTCCTGCGAGGTGATTCTGATGACTTTTCCCATGGCTTTGGAAACAGCTAGTCAAAGAGATCTTGGGTGATTTTTCTAATTATGACACTTCAGAAGAAGGTGGACCTGCAGGAGTGCATATGGCTAAGTACCAGTGCTAAAAAGCTCCTTCAACTTCCCTCCTGCCTTTGTACAGATCAGACACACTCTGCACGAGCTAACAAGGAGACCTCCATCAGAAGGAGATTCATTGCAAGTGACAGTTGCTAGGAAATGGTAACAATTTTAAAACGGCAAAGAAATACACTTGTCCCATGATAACCTAGTGGGTGAGGACTGCCTGGGGACAGGGACACTGTGGATTCAAGTCTTGGAATCAATAAATACTCTTTGGAGCAAGATGAAAGAACTTCAGTAGGAGACACTGCTTCCTGCTGTGAAACACCCACTTGCTCCTACTCATCAGTGTAACTTATTACCATATCCCAGCTTGAGTTCTCACCCCCAATAAAGAGTTGATAGTATTTTTAAAAAAAGTCTAGAAAGGTGTTAGTTTTGTCCAAGGAAGATTGTTGTTGGCTCAGAAAATTGTTTCTCTTCCAGTCTGGCCCATCAAAAAGCTGATGCTGGGTGAAGGCTGCAGTTGAATTTGCCTTCCTGGAATCCATTTCTCCTCCCTGCATGCACAAGCGCACTGGAGGTGTAAAGGCAGCAAGTGTGACTGCTGCTCAAAGCAGGTGGTAAGCAGAACCTCAACCCTTGCTAAATTGTCCTTTTACTATCACTGGAGCTATCTCCATCTCTGAAGGGCAGGTGACTCAGAAAGGAGAGGAAAAAGTTCATTTCTTCAGCAGATCCAAGCAAAGACCCATTCATCCCCAGTCTTGAAAAGGAAAAATTTGCCACTGCAACAACTAGAGGAGATAGAAAATGACTTGTTTATAGAAATCTAAATGGCTGACCCCCATCGGCCAATTTCGGAAAGTCTCTGAGATAATCGCACCTGTCCAGTAATAAACGAATGAATCAGAAAAGGAGGCTGAATAGAGGTATAAGCAATAATGCTCAGAGGCTGCCTGATACAATGGCCAATCAATAGGAGGGCTGTAGATCAGGGTGCTAGTTAGCTGGAAAATTACCGCACCGCTGTGTGCGTCACGCTGTAGGGATCCTGGACAATCAATGTGGGAGGTATTGATTTAGTTATTATCACTTCATACGCTCCAGACATTGTTAAATATACATTTATTAACAAGACTGGGGTGCATTGGTAAGAGAGGGAGCTTTAGCCACTGCAGTATCTCCCAGAACTGATCAAAGCTCAGCTATGACAGAATTTAAACTCCATGTTCTCCCTGCCAAGTCCTGCTCACAGGACAAATCCTGCTCACAGCGCACTGCTGAAGACGCAGCTTTTATCTCACAACAGAGATAGGAGTCTTGGCCACAAGTCAGTATTTTGCACTTGAGATTTCAGGAAAACCTATCAGAGCAGCAGCAACAAGGGACGTGGTGGCCAAGGGTCAACCCAAAGTGAGCGATAATTGCATGGTTGCTTCCGAAAAGCTGGAGGAAATGAGGTCAAGGGAAATAGGGAGAACAGTAGTAAATAAAGGAAACTGGAACTACCTCCAGGGATGGAATAAAGACGAGAGTCACTTCCCATGTGTCTGGCTCCCGTGGTGGCCAGCACACTTGGGACACATGCCATTCCATTTAGTGCCATTTTACCGTCAACCTGCTGCTTGCATCCTAAAGATAAGCATCGCTTAGGAGCAACTCTTCCTGCAGCAGCAATCTTGGGAACTCCTTCAGGCTTCCCTCTTGTGTGCACACCTCCTGTGTGCCTGCCCGAACGCAGCTGGGAGCAGCTCTGCGCAGTATTTTTACAGGGTAATGCTGGGGTGGAGCAAGGGTCAGAAAGCCAAGCTTCATGCCCAGGGTAAGGCTGTGTACAAGTTACCCTGCCAAGTGAGGCAGAGGGAATTATAGAGAAGAAATTGGCTCCCTGCTTTGCTTTGATCTCATGCTGGATGCAGGACTCTTAACAATTTTGTGCCTTGGCGCTCTGATTTGATGTGTTTGGATAACGTCATTTATCAGCCTCCAGAGAGACCTGCTGAGCAGAACTGCTGCCAAGAGCAATACCTTGAGATCCAGCACCAATGCTCCTTCAGCAGGTACAAGCACCTCACTGATACCTGAACTGTCCTCCCTGGCTGAAAATGTATCAACTGGACACATCCATGCTAGAACAGAGACTATGGACCTATACCACTGCAAAAAGGGGCCCTGAGAGAGAACGTTTATACAAAACCAAGAAGAAGAAGGGAGAGCATTTCGTGGAGGAGACCGAATCCTGTAATTTTCTCTGGACATTGTGGTTAACTCTTCCACAACTTGGCAGTCACAGCTGTGGATGCTGTGTACCAGGGAGCAAGTCTGTGAGACTGAGCAGACAGAATGTGATAATTTTCAGCCTTTGTGCCCAATGCACATTTTTCTGATATTCATAGCATCTTCCCCTGAACACTGAAAATAAGAACAAACTTTCTTTGCCTGATCAAATCATTGCTTTGTTCAGGTAAAAGGCCAGAAGAAAAAGTGCACAAAAATACCATGGAAAAGGAAAAAGGACCTATCCATAGCTTTGAGCCAGTAGGCAGCAATGATCCTCCTGGGAAATCTCCCCTGGGAAACGGCTGCCCCCCTCTTTGCAAAAAAACTTTAACCCAAACACTGGTTATTTGTTAAACATTAGCATGCATGTGATCTTTGTTTCTCCAAATTAAATCGAGCAATTCCTACCCGCTGTCCCAGTGGGCAATCACAAGCAATTCCGTTAATTAAATTATCTCTGATTCTGCAGCTCTGGAATCTCTCAATTGACTAAGTCTGTGCTTTATCATCAACAAAATACTGGACCAAAAAGGAAACAAAAAAATGCTGATGTCAGAGTGATTGGCTTCAGTTAACCCTTCCCAGCTGGATATTAAAGGCTGCTCAAGAAACTGTTGTACTGGAACGAGCCCAAGAGCAAGAGCCTTGTACCACAGATACCAGTAGCAGCTGTTCACTTGTGTTTCCTTTCCATTGTACAGCAAAACACAAACACCACACCATCACTGCATCAGCATCCTGCTTTCTTGAGAGCCACAGAAAGACACAAACTGTTAGCTGGTGAAGAAGCACAAAAACACCTCAAAGATCAGTAAGCCCTTGCAAATATCCGATCCTCCCCTTATCCAGATCTCACTTGATGTACCCTGCTGTGAAGGAGTCTCTGTAAAACATTCCCCTTTGGTTTACCTCAACTGGATATAAATTTTCCTTTCTTCATAAACAGCCACACTGTACACAGCATTCCATAAATTTTTACAATTCCACTGTTTGTATGTACCTTGTAAAAAACGCTTAGCACTGATTAAATGCACCACCAATAAAATTTCATGGGCTACTTTTGACACTTGATATTCTGGCCTTTTTCTCTCTTCCTCATACATTTATTTTTGCTTTTCTATGCCTGTAAACACAGACTGGCAGAGAGGAAAATGTACAGTACCAACTGACAAACCCAAGAGTGATGGATTTATTTTTAAACAAAGCCTTTATCTTCCCTTGTCCAAAGTGGAGAACCTGATCCCAGCAGAACACACATGCCTCCTCCTTGCACCAGGGGCAGAGGTCAGGTCACTGGCAGCTTACGTATCATAAATATTAGAAACAGACTGGTTGATAGTTTAAAGGCAGAGTCAAGCTAAAGTAAGATTCCAGGAGCAGAGAAATTCCCCCTGGCCATATCCAACCATGGCCACAGATGACAACTATCATAACCACTACTCAGCTGCAGGAGAGAAAGCCTACTGCAGTCCTCGCTTTGTGGGGCACGAATCTGCAAGACTTGATAAAATGATCCAAAGAATGATCCCAACATCAGTGCACAATCACATAATTGCAAGCTGTCTCTCCCAGCCAATTTACATTTGGGTGAGAGGGCAACTTTTTCAGAGAAGAGACCCTGTTTTATCAGCCTGTAACATGCTGTGCATAGCTCTGTGACACTGCGGATGGCAGAGCACAGCGATGATGTCGCGGCTCTCGCTCATACATTGTCTTCATCACAACTCCCTTGCTGTCTGAGTTTCAAACACTAACTAAAAACACCCCTACGTTTTCTGAGACAAGAATTGCTTCCGTTTTCAAGATGATAAAAGAATCTGCCCCCTGTTTCAATTTAGCAAGCATCACCTGCAGCAAGTATTAGAGCTAAGGATACAGGGAGTTTATTTTGGCAGATGTGGGTGAGCACTACTGAAGTCAGTGGGAGATCCACAGACTCAAAGGCCTTTTACACTTACTTGCGTGCAAGAACATAACATAAAGCTGGAAAAAACCTCTTTTGTTACTAACAAGCATAACACTTAAACTGCTAAGTAAGCTTTTAAAAAGAAAAGTGACAAGTGGCTGTAAAAGGAAACGGACACAGCTCAGGCATGTTCAGTATGTTAAGTCTCTGAAAGAAGCCCAGTGTCAGGCACTGGTGGCAGACTGACTGTGAATCACCCCACAACATGTGGGCTACCAGATTGGCACGATGTACTGTGATTTTATTTCACTAGATGAGCTGGTTACAGCAGAAGGGGGCAGATCCCTTGCTGCAGAAAATTGCCCAGCAAACCTGTTTACAGTCGAGCCATGTCAAATCATACCAAGTGAAGTTTAGACCCTCCGTCTGCAAGAGTGCCAGTGCTGAAAGCAAATCTTCTGGCAAGACATCAATGTTTTAGGAACTGGCTTCCCCTACATTTAGCTAAAAATCTCATTTATTGGGTTTATTTGTTTTTAGACTAACCTCCTTTAAAGAGGCTGACTTATAATCCTGTAAAACACTGTCACATGTATTGAGGAAATTGGCAAGGATGCTAATTTATTGTCCTCTAGGAAAAAAAGCCCTCTTTCCTTGATTAATGTATGTTTTTGTATTGTAAGATATTAAAGAATGTTGCTTCACCTGTAATTATAGAGAATAGTTTACTTTGGCAAAGTGCCCTGGCTTCTGGTTGCCAAGTTATGAATAATGCAATGTCCCCCGTTCTAATTTCCGTGTTCTAAGTTGTGAATTTGGAGCGGGTGCATGCAAGGGCACACACACACGACGCCGAGGCGCTCTCAGTCACGAGCGTCTCTATTTTATACTTGCTTGCACAACTTGTTAATACCAGCATCTGCTTGCCAAATTCAGAGTTTGCTTCTGACTAATTTCATCTTGATGCAAACTAAAAATGTTGTCTCTTTTTTTTTCCCCACAGAGGAATTATTTCTCTTACACTTGCATGCACCGTTGCAATACCACTGAGGGGAGCTTACCGCTGCAAGAAGGCGTTTTAAGCCGCATTTAGCAAGGACTTGGGTAGAGATTCCCTGAAGAATTTAATGACAGAAGAATTCATTTTGCTTTCATATCTCCCCCGCCCCTGTAACACAGAACCCAACAATGTCTTTACAGAAGCGGGAAGTAAATTCAGGCGCTGGCTCTTTCTCTCTCTTTTTTTTGGCCCGTGTTTCGCTGGGACACATGTGCCCAACCCCAATCAAAACAGAGACAGATGGCACTGCTGATCATTCAGAATAGAAGGAGCCTCGGAGTCAGCATGTTTAGATGCATTTGTAGGGCTACGCAGTATCTGCTGGCCACTGGGACTGATTTAAAAAGGCGGCGAGTGAAAGTCTGAGTTTGCGCCAACATTTTAAATGTGCCATTTGAGCAATTATGGTTCTACATGAAAGCTGGGAGAAAGAATGCATGGGTCATTCTGATTTAGATTTAGAGACTATGTCCCCTGTTCCAAAGAGAAAATAAATGCAATCCCATTGCTTTACTGGAGCAGCTTTGGCCATAAAGGAAAAAGCCATGCTACGGGAAAGTGGTTTGCTGCAGTAAGGTTTTGTTGAGGCAGCATAGGCTGAGTGAGAAAATGATTCTCTAAACAAAGTTCCTAAATAGAAATAATTACTCATCTAATGTGTTATTATCTTAGCTCACTTTTCAAACGTCTACTACATCCTGGTGACCCTAACTGTATTTCTAACAGATCTGCGAAGGAGCATCATGGTTTCCATTTTAATACAACCCAAGGCCACAAAAGACGCAGTAGAAATGGAAAATGCAGCTCTTCTCTCTGCTGTGGCACATGGGTTAGAGGTTCCAGCCCACTGAAACTTGCCTCCATCCACAAGTAAACATGTTTGGATTATGACCAAGCTCCATGTATAGCTAGGCAGGTCTATTTTTCTACTGGAAGACTTACGGCAGCTGTAACCTGTCATCTTACTGTGGCCTGGAGCTGGTCTATGATTATCGGTAGCTTTGGCTGGATGATCAGGGCACAAAATTATAAAATATCCATGAAGTGAAAGAGGAATAGCAAACTCCTAGGGCTGAAAGGTGCTCAGAAGGTTGGACATGCAGCTGAGCCTTGCAGCCAGCCTCTGTGAGCAATTAAAGAAATGCCTTCTACTCTCCCATGGCCCACATCCAAATGGCCGAAATAAACAGGAAATATCTATGCTACTACAGCAGCACTTGGACTCATCTATCGCCTTTTAAGGGCTTTACTGTGGAGGTGATATGCTTTCCAGAACCTCCATTCATGAGCGCTGATTGGAGGTACACAAGGGCAGTGTGGTAACACATCCTCCAGACAGTTTCCTACAACTGCTGCTGCCGCCCTAGAACTTTTACACCCTTGCTGTTTCCTTTGCGGGGAAAGAAAGGATCAGAATTAGCATCATTTAAGGTAATTGTGCCTTCAAAAAGAAACATGAGGCTATTAAAGGAGGCCACGGCACATTAGTATCGTATAACCAACTGTGGTCCCAGAGCTGGAAGAGGAAACCAGCAGTGTAGGGGAAGGACAGGTCATGAGCCAGCTATCTGAGGGAAAAGCAGGAACACTTACGCAACCAAGTGGGAAATAACAGTTTTCTGAGGACAAAACCCAAAAGGAATCATCAAAAAGGAAGAAAGAAGAAAATGAAGACATAGGATGGAGTGGGCCATAAGGTTAGGACAAGCACTGAAACTGAAGTGAGGGCAAAAAATCAACACTAATATTAAACTACTCTAATTACATTATTTGCTATTGCACTGCTTCTGTAAAGGTAGTGCTGGGTTCTGTGTTACAAAGGCAGAGGGGATATTAAAGCACAGTGAACTCTCCTGTCATTAAATTCTTTGGGAAATCTTTTCCAAGCTCCAACTAAATGCAGCTTAACACTCCTCCTTGCAGCAGTAAGCTCCCCTCAGTGGTATGGCAACTATGCATGCAAGTGTAAGAGAAATAATTACTGACTCTACAGTGGTCCCAAACATGGGTTAGTGAGAAGTAACACAAACCAGTGGAGTTTTTTAGTATTATTTCATATTTACATTTACTAACTGCAGCCTAAGAAATGCATAAACTACCAAGAGCTGTAATTACAATCACCCTGTTGTCATACAGCAGCTGGCACAGCACAAACACTTACTGAGTCCTGCCACAATGGTCAGTGAGTGCCAAACACAGCAGTAGCCCTGTTAGCACCAGCACACAGCCAGCCTGTGCAGCCAGGGCTGCCCCTCAGCAGATGCAGGAGAGTGACAGCAAACTGGCAGCGGATGGGGCACAACATGATCCCTCTTCTGCTCTTCAAAGGAACATTTCCATCCAAACAGGGAACACAGCCTACCTAAAAATAATTGTTACTTTTCTCTTGAGAGTATTTGGGCACCATACAAACATTTCCTAAAAAAAAATAAAAATCAGTCCCTGCCTCTTAATTCTTGCAGCGTAGCTAAGGGATGTGAATAAACAGTCACATCCTCAAAATATTTTCAGAAGGAACATAGCAAGATCCACAATGCTCCATCAGAGACATTGTTAAACACAACAGGCTAATTTTAGGGACGAGTCCTCTCTCTGACAAGCTGCTCACACATCTAAGGACAGAATTTGTCTGCTAGAAGGCAGCTATTTGTGTTTTAGAAGCTAAAGTTTCTCTTACCTATGGAATAACTCCGATATTTCACAGGGAATCATCATCCATCTAACTGAAGTACCCTCTAACAGACCATCAGCCTCATATCCCCTTTGAAATAGCACAGCTGAGCACTTGCTGGGCCACGATTTATTTTTTACCTTCTAAGACATCTTGCTAACTCTATAGCTCAATAGTGACAGTCGAATTTCACACTGCGATAGCCCCCCATCGATTTTTCATTCCCAGGAAGCAACTCTACAAATTAAAGTTAACAGCATTTCTGAAACTAAGGAAAAAACAAGAAAAAAGAAAAGAAGGGGCAGGCAAAGAGATATAAATGGCAAGATGCCTAAACCACACCCCCAGCATAGGAGCAAAATTCCTTCCTGGGTTTTTCGCTAGTTATGGGACAGGGATGCTACCGCCCCTGAAGCCTTGGGTCTGCAGGTACTTCAGCTCTAAAGCATCACAGGTTCAACAGACATAAGAGTCCCTTCCTATATGGAGAGTCAAAAATCTACAGAAAACTGCCCCAAGGCATGAGAATTAGACCAAACCTCTGGACACAGATGCACTAAACACAGACACCACCTTCCCCCAGGTCTGAGCTTGTACAGCCAACCTGCCTCACTGAGCTTCATTAACCACCAGCCTCAGAGGGACCATGACACTGATACAGTTTCAGTTGGCACACTGGTTTTAGACCACCAATGGCACATGAAACACTACCCAATAGTTAACAGAGGGTGTAGAATCAAGAAACACAGCTCAGCACTCTGCTCTCCACCACCACAACCTAGAGGATGAAGTAATGCCAAAGTCTGACTTGAATGAGAAATGGAGCATCTACCTCTGCACCCTTTCAACACTGAACACCAGTATACATTACAAACACATATTACATACTACTGAATCACTGAAAATGACTAAAACCTATTGAAGGTAAAAATCTGGACACAAGCAGCACAGCCTAGCAGTGCTTTCTCAGTCTGGCTTGACAATCTCACGCTTCAGTTCAGCTTTCTGTATCCTGTCTCAATTTCACACAGGCTAATTGACTGGACCAGTAGCATCATGCTCTCTCTTAGGAGAGCACAAAGGGTTAGTTCATTTATGATTAAAGTTAATTTTTTAATTCTTTCTTTACTATGTTCTTGTCTCCCAGCAAAGCCTATTACCAGTGTGACACTATGGAGAAGGGCTGAGGAGCGCTTATCCTGTGGTGTGAATTCATAACAGCTTCTGTTTCCCTCTGACATACCAGCTTAAGCGTGGCTCCTTTCCTTACAGGCCTCTGCTAATCCTCTGGCTTCACACTCACTCTGCTCCCAGCTCGACCTGTCTGCCCAAGAGCAGAGTCCCCACAACCGACGCTGCTACCTCCCCCGACTGCTCTCACACACTGGACTCCGCAGAAGGACCCCAGCCTAAACTTGGTTTAATTTTAACCGATGCTCCTTCCTGTGCTGCTGTGCCAGAGCCCCTCTGGGGCTGCTGCTTTTGGAGCAGCTGGATGGAAAGAGGTGAGGTGAGGGGGAAGGGTAGGAAAGAGGAGACAGGAAAGATAAATACAATTGCTTTTTGTCTCTAAAACCCTCTTTTTAACCCAACGAGCATCTCATCCAATGAAGCATGATAAGCATGAAGTGTTATATAAAGAAGATAATTATAAAGGGATTTAATGCTTGGCAGGCTCGCAGTGCAAGGTTCAGAGTGGAGGTAGCATACTCACTTCAACAGCCTTGTATCCGGGTTTGCTATTATGCCGGCAGTGCGGCCGGGGACAAGCGGAATCAGAAACAAGATTTGTTTTACAAAAAACAAGAGCACAGCCCCCTTCCCACTGAGGATGGCAGCTCCAGTCCCACCTCCTTCCACTTCTGTCCCATCCCTGATTAATGATGTTGTCTGCCTGATTTATGACCCACCCCAACAGATTAGAGTTTCCCTCTTCAACCTCCCCCCCTTTCACCCCTCCCAGAAGGCACAGCCACACTCCGCTGGAAATATTAGAGAATTATTAAATAAACATTCATACGTCATGTCTCTTCCCATACTGAGCTCATCGTAGTCAACGCTCAGCGGCCGGGTCCTGTTTGCTTTGGGGCTGACACCAAACAGCTGGAGTGATTCATGGAGAGGCTGGCTACAATGCTCTGTGCCATATATCATGCTCGCAGCGCTCCCTGCCCCGGCGGAGATAAACTGATCAACCACAACGGGCTGGAATGAATTTATGACAACACAAAATTGAGGAAAACAAATGGGAGGTGACCCAGTGGGCCACTAACCCAGACTCTCTCGCTGGCCTGCAATCTAGTCTGGTGGCAGAAAGCAAAATTGAACATTGGCACTCTGAATTAAGATGCTGGCTTTTAACCCCGGGGAACCTCGGTTTCAAAATGGCACCAGACCCTCACAGGCAGCATATCTTGGGAGGGAGAAGGGAGGAACCCTTTTTGTGGAGAGGGTGCTTTTTGCAGCTCTCGTATGCAACAGTGCTTCCACTGAGTATGATGTTGGCAGAGGAATTGGGGAAGATGCCTGAGCAATTAGGGACCAGCTGCTGTCTCTGAGAAAAGCTGCATCTCAAGTTGAGGTAAAAGAGTGTCACACCAGGTGAGCTTTGCTTTGGCAGTGGCTGGGATCTTCAGCAGACAGGCACCGCTCAGTTGGTGTGAAGCTCACTCACCTCTCCCCGTGAGCCTTCAGCACCCCAGGATGTCTCTCAGACACGCCATATCGGTGAGACCAGAACAGCTCAGCATGGCTGAGACACCCCATACTGCTGGGAAGGAGAGCTGGAGCAGCACCATGTCTCTAGTTACCTGTGGCTGCCATCTGAAGCTCAAGACAGATGAGACCAACTTGCCCAAGCTACTGATGACCCGGCATGGTACAAGGAGTGTGGCAACAAATACAGACTTACCCCAAGCCCCCCCTAGTCATTCTACATGCAAGAGACTAGCCAATAAAAATCCAAGTTTAAACTAAATTAACTTGCTCAAGCAAAGAATTTCAGCTGTGTGCCAAAAGGAAGATTGCTTGCTGTACTGTATTAATGGGTTAAAACCCAAACAAAACCACACTGCTCCCTTTGCCTGGACTTATTTTTTGGAAGAGGGGAGGAAGGAACATCATTCTTTTGAGAGAAGGATCAATAGGCAGATCTCTGCTAACTCTATTAGCCACTGCTCTAAACGGAGAGCACAGCTGACACAGGTGCTAAGCCATGTGCTTCTGGACAATTTAAAAAATGCTAATCAGGTGCTACACAAGGTTTAACATGCCAATCAATAATGCTCAGATTTAAAGGCAAAAATTGAAGTTATAAACAATGGAGTAAAGTGATGCTGCCAAAAACTTCCTGTAAGCACCACCCAAAACAAGAAAAATGAAACCAATTTAGCTCCAGATTAAGAAACAGGAACTACAGATGAATCAATTTAGCCTGTTGGGCTGGGTCGCCATATATCATGGCTCAGCAGTGGAGTGGGAAGCAGCCAGACAGTGCAAAACCCTTCCCCCTCCTTTTCTGTAGGCTTCTAGCTCTGATCCCTGTTATCAATTAATTTAGCAGAACCCCTCTACACAGACAAGCACACAGAGCATTCAGACTCCTTAAATGGCAGGACAGAAACTATTTATCACACATGAATCTCAAAGGAAAGGAAAGAGAAAAAAAAAAGGCATCTAGGAATTCTCTACCTGAAACACCATCTTGTCTTCTGAACCTCAGTGAAATAAAGCACCCTAAATAAAAAGATCTCCCTGCTACTTTCAAAAATTATCATTATTGGAAAGATCGATCAAGACATTTAAGGCATGTGCTGTAATTTCTATTGGGTTTCGCTGACTTGTAGCACAACTGAAGCCTTAGTGGGGCAAGGTTATTGCAGAGTAAAGTGTGCATACATGTGCACACACATACACACTCTCCCCACTTCACAGTGGTGTTAGCACAAGTGTTGTTTGGAAAGGATTCTGGGATCCTTCAAAAGGTGCTAGCTAAAGCCTCTTTGATCAGATTATTAAAGCTATGTCAATTTTATCACTTGAGCTCAAGTGTTCTGGAAAATGTCAAATCCTTTCAGCTCTTGCAGTTTAAAGATTTTCAATAGGAGTGGATCTGGGAGGGTGGAAGGCTGCTGGACTGGCAGGAGGGAGGCCCAAAGGGAAGCCAAGCACCAGCTGAGACAGAGACTGACAGATTAGGGCAGAAGGGGTAAGTCCTCGCCACCAAGAACAGCATGCAATGGTTGGCTTACTCTAAGGACAAAGCTGTTTCTGCACTGACCTGCAAGCTCCCTAACTCAGTGGTCCTTGGCCAAAGACCGCTCACTGAGAAGCATGGAACGGCAGACAGCCAACACTTGGGACATGCTAACAAAAAGGCTTGTAAAAAGGAAAGTGCCGAGACAGCAGAGCAGAGTTGAAGTTTCCTCTGCAGCAGGGAGTTTTCCCAGTTAACCCCTGACCGTGAACATATGCTCTGCCAGGCTGCCTGAACTGTCAGAGACTGTGAAATGTGCCAAGGACACAACCTTTCAAGTAAGTACCAGGGGTAGAAGGAGAAAAAACCAACTTTCTGTAAAGTCAGCTTAATGCTACCACCAGATTTTTCTCCATCCCAAATTATCCATGGACCTCACTCCCAAAATGTAAATGCTGTCTGTTTAAAACCCAGCATTACCTCACTGCTTCCACCTCATTCAAGCCATTTTGTTTCTCACTTGATCTTGAGGCAACATTTTATGTCAGGCAATAACCAACTAAAAACACTGCCCCATCCCAACTAATGCAGTTCACGGCAGCGGAGAAGAGCCTGTAGTTTTAGTACTGGATCATCAAATCTGCCCAAGCAGTAAGTCACCCTAGCAGCAGTGGAAGGAAGCTGAGGATAGAGGTTGCTACTCAAATGAACAATGCAGATAAACCCGTTTATTTCTATCTCAGACTAGACTGCAGGTATCTAGTGAACAGCAAGGGGCAGCAAGGGAGATGCCCAGGAGCCCCTGCACTACTGCATGTTCAAACACTGGGACTTAAACGTCTGAGTCACTGCAAGGTCTGCAGGTAAAACATCTCCGGAACTGAGACATTATTTCTTTTAGCCACCATACAAAGGTGCAATACGGATATTAAGGAAAAAGGAATTCTCTCAGTGAGGCTTCTGGGAAGTTAAATGCTGCTGGAGAGACCTCCCTTTTGCTAGAGAGACCGAGGTGGAACATGCAGATACCATGGAGAAAAATGAATACAGACCATGTGAAAGACTGCACTCAAGAAACAATGATAAGGTAACTTCTCCAGTAAAAGCAGGATCTCATGACACATTGACAGCAGAAATCTTGCAGGGGGAATTGAAAAGATCAAAGTACAGCTTGACAAGCCAATTGCTTTTGTCAGGTTAAAGTAGGTTTTGAACTTTCACCTCCCGTCCAAACTTCCAGTTCTAGTCCAGGCTGTCAAGCGACACAAAATGTAACTAGAATACGGTTGAAAGCATCAATATATCTATTTACATATTTTAAAAGTAGACAACTCGCAGTGGAGAAGCCCTTTAGTAGCTGTGCCCAATTCCTTGTCACTGGGTACCTGCCCACACAGATACGTGGTGAACTCCCCACAGGCCCTCTGTGAACACAGTGGTGGCAAGTAATCCAAGATGAGGCTTCATGCTGGAGCATGGTTTCCCTTCTCAGTGGTAAAATCTTTATATATGCCTACCCTCCAATTACCATTACTCCTGGGAGAACCAGATGGGACACTGTGGTTTTTAAAACAAGAAAACCAAAAGCTATCCACTTCACACTCACTTTTCAATGTCACTGTTCTTACAGGTCTTCTGCATGGTCTCCTGTTTACTGCTTTCACCATTACTCGTTGAGGGCATTTCTGTTGAGGAAAGAACAGAAAAATTAGTAAGAGAACATTTGATCATTGCAATGAAACAGTCTTATCAAGTTTCAGAAGCAGCAGACTACGATGAGTCATTTTTATGTCAATTCTCAGATGCTACGTGCTACTGTCTGGCAGGGGAGGTCTCTCTCTGGACAGCATGCTACTATGATTCTGAGCTGATGCTACAACCCCTACCCCCTGTCCACTTCATACTAACTGACCCTCACAGATGTACCAGCTGTTTAAGCCAGAGGTCTAATGTGGCTGTCATGTGAAAGTGTACTTCTAGAAATGTGGATCTGGAGCAAATCCACCCAGATTAGACCCTGCCCTCAGCTTTTCCTTTTTACTGAGACCCCTCAGACACAAGCAGAAAAAAATATGCCAGGTAACTAGTATGACAGAACAGTCTGCTTCATGGCTCTTTCCAGCACTGGAGAGGGTGTGAGACATCAGTTAGAGATGAGACAGAAGAACTGTCCTGGGGCCAGTCCCTGGGCTGTAGGTTCAGCACTGTGGCTTCAGGTAAAAGGTATGAAGAAAACAGCTTATTGCATGTGTCATCAGGGCTGCCTCCTCATGATCTCTGCAGCTGTAGCTATTGAAGCTGATCATACCTACAAGCGAGTGCTCCTACATCACAGAAAATAAATGTGATTGCCTATCCCACAGAAGAAAATGCCTGCGATAGATATCCTATGTTCTCCATTTAACTGTCATGCCCTTGGCAAAACTGGTTCTACTCATACCCTCTCCCACTGGCAAGCCATTATGTCTTGTAGGTACTTTCAAGGCTGGGAATCAAATGCCCAGAGCATGACAATAACAGAACAGGGAACAAAATCATTGGGACAAGTCTCTTCAGGTCGCTGAGCTTCAGTTCCCTTCCTAAGGGAGCTGGAGCAGCACTGCCCAGCTCTGGAAATGGATTTGGCATCTACATCTGGAAAACGCCAGGTTTTATTATTCTCATATTTCCACTAGGTTGCTGCTTACACTTCCAGTGCTGCGGGCATTAAATAAAAAACCCCAGCAGTTGAATGGGTGTAACACTTCCCTCTTTCTCCTTAATGCTATGAGCTTTCAAGTAATGCATGCAAAGGTACATATTCACATTAACTTGTTTGCTCTGGAGTCTCAACTACATGTTACGAAGTAGGACAGATCCTAGAGTTCCCCTCTAAAGGTGCAGGCATCAGAGCCACAGGCTTCACCTGCCATACAGAGGCCAGCAAGGACAAGATCTACCTAAAAGATCACTACACAAGTCTCTAGCATACCCTTTCAAAGAAGGGAAGATAAGAAAGCAGTTGAAAAAAACCCGAACTAGTGCACCTGTGTAGTTTAAAACCCCAGCAGCTGAACACCACCATCACACAGTTAGGCTCTGCTGGTTCCCTCTGTAATACAGCAGTTTGCCTTTCAGTGACACAACAGCAAAGTCAATCCAACCCCGATCTCTTATCACCATACCAGTTAAGGTGGCACTTTTGGGAACTTCCCCAGCTGCCGCTGACTACAATTAATTGTGCTGTAAAGTTTCAAAGAGATAGTGTGACTGTAGGTGCATACATATCTGATGACGCTCAGCAAGAGCGTTACTAACTACCTCGCCTAAGTACTGGCAAGCAGAAGATATGGAATATCTACCTGCCCTCCTGTAGCACACAAATTAATAATTTACATGTTCAACACTCACCGTCGCTGGCCCATTTAGAAAACTCCGGTGTTATTCGAGTACTGGGTGTGCCACCACTAAAAGAAAAAAAGGCAGAAGGCTAAAGGTAGAATATGGAAAATTTTACTGCTTGGGAAAAGCTAGTCCTTCCACCCACCACTTCTCTCAATACTTCTGTCACTCTAGACTTCCAAAATGTGAGCAGCTGCAGGATGTTTTTGTTCTCCACATTTCTACCAGTGTTCTCCCAACCTGCACTTCCAGCTGCGACCTCTGCAGAATCCCATGGGGGTTGTGATGCTGACTAAAGGCTTGGGATTCAAACAGCATGTGTGACATAAGGCTAATTTTTGAATACACAGTTTCAAAGATGAAGGCCCTACTTGTAAATAGAAACCCACCATGAAGCTTCTTCTCCCTTTAAGAATAACTTCACACCTTCGTAAGCCCCATCTTTTCCCTCTTCCCATTTGAAAAACAACAACACTGAAGTACAGACAACTCCTAAACCTGTCCACTCATTTGCAAGCTTGTAACAGAGACTGTAAGAGAAAGGAATCTTCTGAGCAGACTGCACACTTGTGACTATAGGACATTTTAGCTCTATGTGCCAAGACAGTTGCATTCAAAAAGTAACACAGGCTCAAGCTTCATGGCATCAGCTACACTACTGCATTTGTACAGAACCTCACCAGAATTTCAATGTGCTTTTGCAAGCAACATCACCTCTCCAGTTTTAGAGATGGGCAAACAAGTCCAGGAAACACATGAGGACCTTGCCCAAACATCAAAACAACGCTTTAGGTGGAAGCCACATGTAGGAATTGTGTCTCCTGGCCTCAGGTCCTCAAGTAGTCTCAACAAACACTAAGTGTCCAAAGCCCACAGTATCCTCCTGCTCCAATACCACAGTCCTGGCTGTGAAGGAGCTTCAGTATCTTTGAGGCCCTGCCTTTGGACTAGCATGGTTAGCAAAGTATTGAATGGACCAGAGGTTTGGATCCAGTGTGGTGAATGCCACATTTCTGTGGAGTGGAACCTAATTTTGAACTAGTGTTTGCGACAGGCTAAGCAGTAAGAAAACTTCATTTCACAGCTCTATCAATCACTTCCACCTTGACCTTATAGGATCACTCAGTCAAAGAGATAGAGGGGTAATTTAAGTCCTGTTTTATGCAGGGCAGAGGGCTCAGAAAGCAATCCTAGCTCCCTGTTAAGACTCATTTTATTTGCCTGGAATGCTTCCCCAAGTGCCCTGAATGCTGGCTGCTTACATTCTCCACATATGTGTGTGGGCAGAGCACACATCCTGCCCCAATCCAGAGCTGACTACAGAAGGATTAGTTTGCACTCCCCACCCACCATGTAATGGGATGCAATGAAATCACACCTGGGATGTCAGACTCTACTGTGCCAAACAAGATTAGGATGACATCACACTCTACTACAAAGAGGCCGCATTACATCATGAAGCATGATATTTCCCCATCACCATCTTCTGTCCAGCACTGTTCAGGGTGAAGATGGGCAGTGGGGTGGCTCAGGGAGGGACAGTGTAAATGGAGGGTTTATTGAGGTTGCACAGGTAGAAATGGAGACCCACCCATCACACTATGCTTCTTCCTAAGTCTCTCACTGCAACCCTTGCACTCAAATGAACAGGTGTTTTCCACAAACTGAGATTCCCCCAAAGGAATTTAGAAAGGCAGGACACTTACTTTAAAACAGCACCTCGCAGCGCCTCCCTCTCTTTGGCTTCACCTGGCTCTTCTCCAGTGCAAGGGATTACGTCTGCCTCTGTGTACCTGAGCACAAAGAGTTAAGGAACATACAGCCTTGCTACAGACAGTGCAAGGGTTTTTGAGATGGTTAGGACACTATCTGGGATATAGAACAAATTCATTCCAACTGGGAATGCCTCAAAAGAAGAGGGGCTGGGATCCATGAAGAGGCTTGCTTTTAAATTCTGGATTAAAGTTTTGGTTTAGGTGGAAAGAAATGGAAAAGCCTTTTGACAGCAACATGATGCCACAGCCTCTTAGAAGGGGAAAATCAATTTCTCAACCCCTGCAAGCCTAATCTGAACAATTCCACTCTGTTTGAGCTACAGAGATCTTTTACCAGTGAAGGGTTGGGCCTTCAATCTCACAGGCTGGTACAGATTTCAATAAAACCTAATTCTATAGCTATACATTGCTCCTCATCACAGCTAGGGCAGTGTCTGCCTAATACTCTTGCAGAAATTTCTTCTTGATGTTACAGCTGCCGTGGGGCAGAAGTCTGCCCACAGCTCTCCAAGAGCTGTGTCTGAAGAGCCTGGCTCACAGGTGGAGAAGTTCCCAAAAACTGTCCTTAATGATAGTTCTGCCCATGAGGTGTCTAATGAATGGACAAAAAAAAATCATAATCAGTTTCTCAGAGTGGAATGTGAATAGTGCTTAATGCATAAAACCCATAAAACAAAGGGGTGTCTCATGAAAATAAACTCAATTCCTACCCATGAAGCACGAAAAGCTATTCATATGGAAGAAACCTGGATGAAGACAACAGATTGCTTATGAAATAGAATAGAGAAGCACCAACTGATCTCTTCCAATATCTCCTGTAGTACTGCCTCAACAGAAGGATCTCAAAGGAAGTAACTGGGAATCCCTCCTAGTTCAAATAACATGGTAACTGGAGAAGGCTGTGTCATTTCCAGCAGGACTGCACACAGTTATCCACAGCTTCCCAGGGCAGTGTTGTATAAAAGGTAGCTGCAGATGCACCCTCTGAGTTCCCTCTCAATAAGAGCCTTTCAAAAACGATACTGTGGTTTCCCATATTCAAGTGTGTCGTCTCCATCCACATCCAGGTCAGCATCGCTGTCTGGATTCTCCTTGCCGCTGCACATGATAAACCCAGAACCTGAAAGAAAATAAAACACACGGATAAGCATTAGAATTGGAGATGAAGTGCAGGAGATCTCTCAAGAATGGTGCTACAGCGTCAGTCTGCAGGCTGTCCTTTACTCTTAGCAGCCTCATAAAAGGTACTATCTGCAAAGCCTGCACAAGAACACTCACAGAAATGCTCTAACTTCTAAACTTCATGCTGTAAAATGTCCCCAACACTAAAACCGAAACATTCCTGACCTTTAGCTCTCCATATGAGTTATTTTAAAACTGAAGGCATTAGAAGCGTCTCTCAAAGGCAGAAAAAAAATGAAGCTAAACAGGGAAGACTAATTTTTTGCAGAAGTAGTTAACAAAAACTACACCACTAGCAGGTAAGAGAAGGAATTAGTCCTTAATTCAGATGCAGGGGGTAGGCAGAGGATCTAATACAATTAGAAACATCTTTTTCTTTTAAAAATGCATTTAGTTGTGGCTTAGTTTTTTACAATCCAAAATATTTAAAACAGCAAAGCTGTTTCTAGGGGAGGGAAAAAGTATCAGACTTCACAGTCATTAACAGCTCCTTTACGAATATTTCTTGTAAGAGCAAATTCCAATGCAACTCATCAAGAGTTCTGCTCTTCCAGCACAGGTGGGTCAGATGTCCAAACCCAGCTCCAGCAGGAAGCAAGCATTTACAGTTCCACCTGAGACTGACTGTGCAACAATTGCCATTTTCTAACAATTTATACATTTATTTTGGTTCTCAAGCATTTTGTTGACTCTGTTACTGCAAACTCTAACCAGGTTTCTTTTAATTGAATCTGCACAAGCACCTACAGATATGAAGGTTTATTAACAGAAGGGAAACTAAGGAAGACATGTATTTACTCTTTATCAGAGCTAACACTGGATATGTTCTCTCCCATGAGACTGGACATGAAGCAAAGATCTCCTGAACTCCAGGGTGTTGCAAGGTCCTCATGTGTGTTCAGTTCTGCTGCAGAACTAAGCTGTTTCAGGAGATAAGGAGCTGTACTAGATGATCCTCAAGGGTCCCTTCCAGCTCTGATTATTCTGTGATAAGCCATGCACACAGAAAGTTGCTCACACAGCGGCCTTCAGTACTTCTTCACTTAGCAAACCCTGTCCAGACAGCAGAGCTGGACACCTAACTCAGAGGTATCTGCTGGAGCCCAAAGAATCTGGCACATCCAGATGGCTGGTGACCTAAGTCTGTGATAGACCAGGGAGTACATCCCAGCTTCAAACACTGAAAAGAATAAGGTAAATGTTGGCTTGGCCTTGCACAAATGTCCCAAAAAGGGTACAATTCCTGCACTGTGAATGTGGTTCTAAATGCAGAATACTGGCTAAAATTATTGTAGAAGCACTGAGTACTATAAGCATATCTGAAGAATGAAGACATTTCAAAGCATTAGGATAGACTTTTTAGTGCTACATATGACTGAGTCTGTTCATGCCACTGGGCTCTCACCAGCACATTTACACAAGCTCAGAAGAGCGAACCGTATTTCTAAGTCTGCATTGTGCAGAGAGCCAGGCAAGGCGAAGGCCTCATTTCCAAGGACATTGTGCAGACACAGCTCTTTACTGTCCCTCTCCAGGAATGGATGCTCTCACTGATTCATTAAGCCCTCAATAAAATTTGTTGATATGGATTTGATATTTCTCTTCCCTGAATATCAAGAAGGTCCTTAACGAGTGATAACTGTGGCATGACAATGATTTTAAGACTAACCTTTCCCTAGAAGCACAAACTACCTTTTTTACTTCAAAGCAATTACCAGCCTTAATTTTTAGCAAAGGTAACAGCACTAGCACCAACAATACAGCATCCATATCTGTGCCAGGTATCATGCTTGTAGGTCAGCCCTGGTGCCACTGGGGCGGCCCTGTTCCAGCAGATCCGTTACAGAGTGTTTCACACACGGGCTGCACACTGCCAGCCAACACGTGTCAGTGAACTGCCTCCTCTTGCTGCAATGGCTCATCTAGTAAATCTTGACTCATTCAGTTCATCACAATGTTTGGGAGAAGATTTAGAGGAGTAAGGGAGACCTGTCAAAGAAGCTGGATAGTCTTTCAAAGCTGCTTTAAAAGTCAAGAGTGGGTGATGGGACAGTAATTTATAGGCATGGCATTTAACCTGCAGTAACACCATCCCCTGCACCTGGCATTACTTTAGCCCATCACTTCTCGAAGGCCATAAACTTTGGACACATAGGTCTTAATTTTTCTTGTGGCTGTGGGAAACACAAATCATGCAAAGCTGGAGCTGTGACTTGGCTAGTCCCAGAGGGTGATCTGAATGCTAGCCAGACAATGAATGCTTGGAGCAAGTGCCTTGGTCGGGGGGAAGGTGGCCAGAAGAGTGAACGTAAGTGGGACCACTCACTATGTCACTCTCTCTGCAAGGATGCCAAGCACACAGCAAACACGCACCTTTCCATCAATTTTGTTTCCAAGTGACTCAAACCAACTAGTGCTTTATGGCTAGAGCTTAAGACAAGAAGATCTGCTTACTGTGATACAGTTTACAAATATTAAGGCACCTTAACTTCAGAATCCTGGTGTCCTTGCTCTCAAAACCTTTGTACTTAAGAAAATCCCTTTTAAGTCTGAAAGAAAAACACTCCAGAGCTTTTGCTATATCTAGCTCTATAATAGGAACCACTGCCTTGCCAACAGAGTACTATGCTCCTTATGCAGGGAAGGTTCAAGGGGAAGGGTTTGGACAGTATGTGCTACAATGGCAAATACACTGGGATGATCTTTTAGTCAGAGGAGGGCACAGCAGAGAAGTTCACAGGTTAAGATCAGGGGCAGGAGAAGAGTAATTTTTCTTTCCTGATCCAACAAGGACTCCCAGATGCCTAAATGAAGCCACAGTAAGGTGATCCAACTCTCAGTTTTTCACTAAATACAGATATATTTTTCTTTTTAACATGACTGAATGCAGTCCATTGCAACTCGGTAAAAAGAACTGATTCAGAAACTGCATGCTAAACAAAGTAACTTCTGCGAACCCAGAAAATACTCTGAATATAAGCTGTGCTATCAGTTTTAGGACTTCAGAAGGTGCTTTAAAAAAAGGAAAAACGAAAGTCACAAAATACATTTCTGATGCAAATCAAAAGGTCCATAAACCCCAGTACTGCCCCTGCATGTAAATGAACACCAAAGAACAGGATGCAAAGCTCAGCCCAGCATCACCTGTGGAATGAACAGCCTGCCACCAGCATCCTAATGCCCTTTCATCTGCAGCGGTGATGGATTTTGAGGCCAGTTCCAGTGGGATGGGGTTTGGTGCCACAATTTCGACCTGACCCTCCTTGTCTAACTTCCTGGGGTTGCTTCCATGCACAAAGCCAGTGAAAACACCCACACAGCTGTTCAAATATTTGACGTCTGAACTGCTTGACATTATTCATTCATCTCAGGCTCATTCAAACCAGATTTCTGGACAAGTGCTGTTATAAATGGATTAAGAGGACCACTAAAAGCAAGGAAGGCCCAAAAGGAATCACACCTGCTTCTCACTAACTCAGCCCAAATGTAAAGAGGGCTCACAACTTCCAGCTCCTGCGGTGGTGTATGTTCCCATCCAGGAGCAAGGAAAATGTGAAATGGAGTGCAGAGGGTGTTGCAGAGCAGAACAAAATGGCCTTTGCAACAGCATTGTTTTGGACCTACGGGAGGAGAACAGGAGCTTCCAGAAGACCCCCTACCACTACACTTGGGTGATTTGCAATTCAATAGCATGCACTGGGAACAGGGAAGGGTTTCTCCAGCAAGGCTCAGCTCCTAAAGGTCATGCAGTAATTCACAGCCATCAGCGACACACCCTAGAGCAGACTTCTAAAGCCAGTGCTGCTATCCAGAGGTCAATGCTCAGGACCAGAACTTTATCCCCACCTGTTAATAACGTGAAATCTGACAACTGAATGTTACGTTGTAAGTTTGACCTAGGAATTCATAAGAAACATGATCTGTTATTTGGAGAAGCAGCTGTGACTCGTAGGAGTCACTCAAGGCCTGAAGAACGTAATTCCACATGTGAATTTGAAAACACTGCTTGTAGACGCAAAAAGGACAAACCCAGTGCATACTCTCTTATACCTTTCCCGTTCCTTGCTGAAGAATTTTTTGCTCTTGCTGTGCATTTGGTAGGAGGCAACCACTTGTCATACACTGCCAGCCCCGATGCAATTAGCCTTCTGATGCTAAAGCAGCAGCACAATTCTCTGACAGTCTTAATCCCAGCTGCCTCCTTAAGGTCCAGACAAACAGGAGTGAGCAGGCAGGTCAGACGCCAGGGCCATTAAGCAGAGAAAAAACAAAGTTACAGCTCTGTCTCCAATCCCCATTGCTCTTGTAGCCAGGTGCTCTGACAAGCAATTCCAGCACTGGTATTGAGTGGCACCTCTATAAACCCTGTGACAGTTTGGGAGACAAACTCGCCCATCAATCAGAATGTACCTATCAACATCACTTACCTAGCACTGTGTACACAGCTTTCTTTGCTCGGGCTGGCCTCTGAGCAGTCTGCCTAAACACCAACTCAAGGCAGTTTCTGAAAAATTTAGGTACTCTACACAAGCCACAGTGTTTCTGAAATACTGACTGAGAGGTATGAAAAAAGCAGAAAAATTCACATGCCTCTTCACCACCACCAGCTGCAAGCACTGGCAGGCTACAGGAATCAGCTGAGCTTGAAGGAGAAAACACTTCCTGCTTTTTCCATATGCCTGTTGATAATGGCTGGCAATAAATCTCACCAGAAATCTTTTCCTTCCTCTTTTTGTAAGTTGTCATAGCACTTTTCTTTCTCCTAAGTCGTCCCCTATGCCTTAGCATCCTCTCTGACACTGCTTGTCAAATCCCACTTCTTTAGGCAATTTCCCTGATGACCCGTCACCTCAACATCTCTCAAGTGAATGGTGGCCCAGGCTAAGATTGAGAGTCATTAACATGATATATAAGCAGATTCACAGAGCAGATAAAAGGGCCTCACATTCAAGTCCCTCCTCTTCTCCCTCACATTCAGCGGCAGATGGTCAAAGTGACAACATATGCTGCTTCAGGTGCTGGCAGCACTGCTGGGTCCTGCACAGGCACAAGCTCACATGAAGATTGGCAGTCTTAGGGGTAGAATGGCAAGACAATCAGATCACTGCAGACCCAACCAAACGCAGCCAAATTTCATGAGCACAGGTAGGAAAGCACAGACCTGGTGTGCCCCACCTCTGTTCCTCAACTCCTATCTGGGCAAATAAGTCAGCTTTGGGGGCCAGCAGTTCTGTATATATCTAAGTACATGTTTGTATTTAATTATCAACCTGAACAAAGCTAAGGAAGAAAACTAAGATGTCACTATTATTATTTTCACCATCATTATGAATGTAGCTGCTAGATGCTGCTCACGCAGAGGATCAAACTCATCTCAGTAACTAATGTTTCTCTTGTTTGCCCCCAAGGAATAGGGTGTGTATCAGATCTATACTGGAAATATTCCAGAAATCCAGAATTCTGTGTAAATTCCATAAATGGGTCTAAATTCAAATCCATCTCAGGGGCATACAGCTCTACTGGGGCCTGTTTGGCTGGGAAGAGGCATTTATTCTGTTCGCAGGTAATTTACACGTGTTCAGGAAAGAATGAAAAAAGCCTCCCGTAAATCTCCAGAACTGTAGCCTTTGCTAATTACACTCCTTGCAGTGACCCCCTTCTGCTCAACCTCCCTTTCCAGCACGTTCACTCTATTTTCTTACTGAAATGTCACTCGTTGGCTTCTTGGAGAATAAAAGCAATGAAGGCAATAAAAGCAGTTTATGCAGACGCACGGCCAGGCCTCACACACTTCCGAGAATGGCTCTAAACTGGCTTTATTTCATCATCTGCTGAAGTATCCCAAACTAGTACTAAGAGGACAAGGTGGCATGGATGCCATTTTAGTTTAAAAGGCATTTGGGAAGAAAGAGCCAGTAAAAATTCTTGAAAACAAGAGGAAGGCAGAGATGAGGCCATGGTGAACAAAGGTCTTTCTACAGATCTGTAGTACCTCCTCAGCCTGATTTTTGGACAGTAAAATTGTTCCTTCACTTTTTCCTAGTGCACACAAGGACAGAATAGTTCTGGTAATGTTCCCAGCCTGTTGCAGAAAAAATGACATTCAGAGGCCAAGAAAAGCTGCTTGCAAGAAAAGGATTTCATTTCTCTGGAGCCAGATCCATTTAAAGCAAAACAGTGATTTACCTGGAAAACTGACACCCAACTGTGTCATTACCGTGCACACCTGAAGCAGCAGATGCATCCATCTGATGCCATCTATTAGCTCCCACAGAGGTACAAATGAGCTGTCAGAGACCTGACTGCTTACTGGTGTGGATGCTTACAGAGATCTTTGCTAACAGATCACAGAAACAGCTGCCTTTAAAGAAAGGGGCCATATAATTTTACGAGCATTAACATAACTTTGCAGCAGCAGGCTGAACAAAGGGTAGGCAAGTGCTGCTGCACAGGGTAAGAGCCAGCTGCTGTGAGGCTCAGCAATGAGGCTTCCCCACCCCTCGCAACATTGAGGAGTATTCCAGAGATGTCTTATGCTTCTTGTAACCCATCAGGTATAGATCATAGCTGCTGGGGGCAAAACACACTTGGACCAAGGGTCTGACCTGGTGTGGCCACTCATGGCTGCCTCCTAGAGCCTCATACTGGTGTGATGTACTAAGGTGAGAACAGCCTCATGTCTGTCTCAGGGGCTGCTCTTCAAAACCCAGAGCCGAAGTACAAAAGCAGCAGGAACAGCCATGGTCTGTACAGCTACAGTCAGGGAAAGGTGGATCTGAAAGCTTTTGTTCCCCTGGGGAGAGGGTAGAAACAAACAAAAAAAGGAAGAGGGAGAATTAAAGTAATCTCGAATCACTAAGCAGATTCACATCACTGGATCAATAAGCACCACTGACAGGGATCACAGGAATGTCGCAACTTTGCCAATAATAAAGCAGCACAGCAGAGCTTGGAGGATGACTTTTCTAAGGCAGCCGAGCATGAAGCAGCAAGGCTGGCGAACAGCTGAAAGTGACACCCTGGCTTACAGCAGGCCGCTGCCAGTGGCAGGGCTCCACGCAGTTTGCTTTAAATAATGATGAGCACAGAGGTTGTATTCATGGGGGAAAGGCAGCCAAGGACTGGAAAAACCAAGGGCTAAATTTCACGGGCCAAACACATGTGCTCTTCCCCCCAAACGAATTCTTTTCTAGGTTGGAAAGAAGAAAGAAAAATCAGTGCTAATTTAATCAATTGATCAGCCTATTGATTGCAAAACTGGAGCTGCTAGTTAGCCATGTGCTGTAATGTCCTCAACTCTGAAACCACAAAACACACCATTGATTTCTTCACTTCCAGCTCCAAAACAAGAAATAAAGCTGGGCTTTCCGTGGAAAAACAACTTCCTCGTCCAGGGAGAAGATGCAAGCAAAGAAGAGAGGCCAGGAAACAGGGACAGCCGCATCTTGCGAGGTTCAAACTGAAATTAGTTACAGATGCAGTCACGGTGTCTTGTGTAAACTCTATCGATTGGGTGGCTGACAGTCTTGGGAGCCTCCATACTAGGACAATCAATCCAGCTGCAGTGTCACCTGCCACTTTGCTGAACAGTTGACAATGCAATTATCCAGTGTGGAGGCAGGGAGTTGGCGTGTGTCAAACGCAGTTAGCCACTTTCCGGGTACTACTCGATAATGTGTTTCACCGCTGCGTGTAAGAGACGACACGCGGAGACAGGAGCTGTTTAGAGCCATTGAGACCTGTGCTCCCTTTCTCCTTTAGAAACATCTCACTGCCCCTGACTTAACAACTGTATTCTAAAATGCTATTAAAATCACGTCAATCAACTATTGTGTGCTTAAGGCTGAAGTTTGACCTGAGTGTCCAAGAAGTAGGCTGCAGTTCTACCAAAACTGCAGACACTTGAAAAACAAAATTTAAAAAATTATCAGATGACTGTCTTAAAGCCTGGGATTTTCTAACCCACAGCAGAGAGACCACTGGAAAAATGGATTGCAGAGCAGCTGCTGTCTGAGATATACGCAAACTGAACTTTAAAGGGATGCTGTCAACTTGAAGCCCAGTCAATTTTTTAAAAAACTGAGCAGTTTCAGGTGTTCTCCCTACTCCCTTACTCCCCCTGCCAATTTTCATGGTGTTACAACTGCATTTTCTGTTTTTTTTGTAGTAAGTTTTTTCCCCTCCTTCCTCTAGGAAGGGGGTGACAGGTATCCCTTTTTGTCCCACCAATACGATACATAATGCTGTCAAATGAAGATAATTCCCCTTCTTCCCACAGAAAGTCTTTTCTGGTTAGAGTGGCTGTTGGTGTTACATAAATCAACCAGCAAGGTTTAGTTGATTGTGCTCCTTCCAGCTAATGCATTCTGGCAGTTTGAGCACAAAAATTAGGTTCTTACATTTCTGCATGTATAAAAGGTGACAAAAATGTACAATCAATGAGAAATTTTAACTGCTGTAAGCACCAAATTTTGTCCAGTTAAAACTGTTTTTCCTTTGTCAAGTCCCATTGATTACTTTGTATTCCAAAATGAAGAAAACACTGTTCCTTGAAGCATTATATGAACTTTAAACACACATGACATTGAGAATCAATTACATGGTGAGTCATGCTGGTTTTTGTATGCAAGGTAGGATTTTTTTCTTTTTATATCACATATCCTAATCTGTTTTGCCTGCTCACTAGAGTCAACTTCAGATATTAATATACAGAGATACTTATTAGTCACAGAATCTTTTAAATTCTGTGTGTGGACACAAACTACAGAGAAAGAATCAGGTACAGCCCATCTGACTACTGTATCTAACACTACGTAAACAGATCTGCTAGCATTTTTAGGTCAAGTGTTACCTTATGGACAAGTATGTGCTCTCAAAGCAGAGAGATGCAAACATTAAGGAGTGGTTGGGCTGCTCCATCAGACCAGTCCGAAGTACCATCCTTCAGCAACCGGGGGATTACCAGGATTACCACCGTCTCATACAAGGGCTGAGGTAAGGCATACAAGTGCTCTGGGACTCAGCCCTCTAAAGGGAGGGATAAGGCACAGAATAAGCACTTGAGAAACATGAAATTTATACATCTTGCCCACTTGGAAGCTTACAGCAGGCAGAAGTGACCAACAGAAGGTAGCAAACCAAATAAAGGAAGGCTAAAATACCAAGAGGCTAGGACAGATGCTCAGATGTATAGATGCATTCACAGGATGCTGACACTGGAAACATGGCAGAGAAAGGCACTGAACTGAGCTCTGGCTAAGTGGGAAGAAGTTCAAGAATTTAATTACACCAAAGATTCTCTATACTCTTACCACAGACTGCTTTTGCATCCCAGTTGAAGTTTGCTTTAGCCTGCCATGGTGAAATGAATGAATTCTAACTCATCTACACAGAAACAGTGAAGATGATTCTAGTTACTAGGCCGCTCATCCAAAAGGCCTAAATATACCAGTGACATCTTCTGTTTCCCACACAGCCTCTTAGGAGAAGTCACACTTTTACTGTTCAGCTCAAATGCTTTGTCTGAATTTGAGTAGATCGGTATATACCCTCTTACCAGTATAACCTTAAATATAGCATGAACCTCCTGGCATGGAAAAAGAAAGGTCTCCTCACCTCCCAAAGCTTTCCTGCATGTCTTATTATATTTTATCTGAAAAAGAGGGCACGACTGGCTACCAGGAGAGATTCTAGAGCAAGACTTTTAAGGTCTGTCACCAGCTTTGCTACCACCTTTATAACATCAGAGAAGATGCTTCTCCATGCTTCACTTTCCACATATGTACCAAACACAGATTTTGGGGTTTTGTTGCAGATGTCAATATTCATGAAATTGTGCTGAAAAGCACAACTAAGTTTTCCTTCTCTATCAGGAGCTTTCTGCCAGGCAGTTACCAGACTCAAGAAGTCACTGTGTTCACAAACACCTACTGCTGAGGCAGAAGATCTGAAAAGTATCTACTTAGATTTTGAGGCCAGGACATCACACTTGAGAGCATGCTTCTAATGCTGCATGGATTCAGAACGAGAACAAACTGGAGGAGCACATAGCTATTGCCCCAGTGCTCTTTCTTGGATAACTAACCAACACTGGATGAAGGTTGGCCTACATTTGCTGCTCAAATGGAAGCATACCTTGATTCTGCGCTGACAGAAGGCTGACAACAGGACTGCAGCCATTTGCTGGGAACTTTTAGACATTTTAATACAGTCCCACTTTCCTGGCAGCTGCCCTAATTGCACATGACATGAGATCCAATGCAAATGGGCGCCCAAGGATAACTGTAGTTTGTTATGGCTTAAAAAGCTTTACCAAGTCCCACTATGCATATGTGAAGTCGTGCTGTTCTTGTCCCTTGGTAAGACATTAACAAACAGATACAAGCCCTTTGCTAGCTTGGGAGGAGGGCAGCACGGCGAAATAAAGAGAAACATCAGAGAAATAAAGAAACTTCAGAGTTAAGTAATAGCTGTGTGTTTCTCCTTCTTCACGAGTATCACAATCTATCAGATAGATCCTTGTCATGTTGATCTTTCTCAGAAAGTATCCTTCCCTGATAATGCCCTGCTTGCCATTTTAACATTTTCAAAGTCTTTCTCTCTTCTGTGCTATTTTTGATTTTTGATCTGCTGAAGGAAAAGAAACCCAGAAGAGCAGTGGTAACTAGTTTGCTACTGCACCTAGAGGAAGGCTTTTTGGTGGGGGAGCTGGAGGGCAGAAGAGGAGGACAGGGCGGGCAGAGAGAACTTAGCTACAATTCTTCAATTCTTTCATATCTAAAGAGGACAGCAATCTCTGTTCTATCAGACCGCGCGGTTCGTGCTTTAAATGGTACTTGCTGCCAGCTTGCTTTCCCTGTCTCTCTCCCTTTGAAGCAGACTGGACAGCTTCCTCAAGCTGGCGTTATCACTCCCTCTAACCACTCTTGGCAGGCAATCTAATTCCCCCTGAAAAGGTCACCGCCATTTTAACTGCCTTTCAATCACATTAAGCACGCTGCCGCTCGTGCTCAGAGCACTGCGCCTGCAGCTCTCCTGACTGAGGTGCGATCGATAAACTGACATCCCACCCCCCAGCCCATCTCCCCAGCCGCCGCTCCCCTCCTTCCCCTCTCCTGGACAAGCTGCCTTCCCAGAATGGACAGCCAGAGTCCAAGGAACAAAATCCTCTTCCCAAATCTGAGGTGGCAGAAGGAAGCCTCGAACTTGGCATTTACTAATCTTTGTCCCATCTGTTAGGAAACAGAAGGGTGCAAGCATCACCCCTCCCTCCCCAGACCTACAGAAGCAGTGACTTAACAGGACAGTTTGCTTAGGCACCAGTCCAGACACCTTTGAAGCTGTGTTACAAAGAACAAGCCTCCCTCAAGCTTCCCTCAATGCAATCATTACCGTTATCTCTCCCCCCGTGCTGCTTTTTTTTTTGCAGTTACGAGTTATGTGTTCCACCCATCGATCCCTGTGTAAGACACTGTTTTAAGTCCTCTTGCCTTTTGACTGTGCTAAGCCGTTTAAGAGATGACAGCAGCTTCTATCAGTGTGAAGCTGATGTGATTCTTTTCAGATAAAGCACTTTTTTTCCACTTCCCCCCCTTCTTTCCCTTCTTTCAAGTAAGAGACATACACACAAAAAGAGACACTGAATCTTTCAAAGAAAAAAAACCCCTTTTGAACTTCCCTTAGGAATTCTTTAAAGGGATAACCTTACAGTGTAAACACTGAGGGTAACGTGCATCCATTCTGGAGAGGAACAGAAGAATTGCTACAAATATGTTGAGCATAAAAAAAAAACATCAGAGAGGAAGCCACTTGATGCTTTCACTTGTGAAGCCTTGTTGCCTTCCTAAACACAGAAACTCATTAAAGATGGCATGAAATAATCCCCTGCAACAAAGAGCTTCGGAGAGGGATGATTCAGAGACGTGGGGAGAGATAGTTACTGAATGTTCAGGTATTTCAGGAGAAATTTGTCTTGTGACACTGTACTGAGACAGGGAAATGTTTGATTATTATATCTATACAGTTTTTCACTTTGAAGCATGAGCTTGATTTAAACAGAGCTTGGTATTTCATGCTGGTATTGTTCTGCACCTACCCCAACCGGAACCAAGAACTCTCCTACAAACACCTACTTCAAGCAAGACCTCTACTGAAACAAAGTGGCTCCAAACCCTACATAATTGCCAATAATTTTAATTTACAACCTGCATTCTTCCAGGTTTGGTAAGCAAATTAAATGACAGCAAATGATGCTTTAAGAAGCCAGGAGGACAGCTAGAAGTACCAAGTATTTCCTGACTGAATACCTTCAACCAAACCCAACACCCTCAGAGACAACATACTGACCCCTGTACTTCTCAGTTATGACCTATTCCTACTCGCTACCACTGTCTGTTCTTTCCACAAGCTGCCTCAGGTATGCCAAGCTGTGGCAGGCAAGGAGGTGTGCTTTGGCTCTGCTGCACTACACCTGACTGGGGGTTTGCTGCTGTAACACCAACATAGAAACTGGAAATTCTTTCTCTCCTAAGACAGACCCTTACATTAGAGGAGCAAGTCTTCCCTGCAAGTGCTTTGGAAGCAGCAAAGCATCACTCTAGGAAACACACAAGTGCGAGTTTCAGCCTGTGACTGCTCTTAAGTATTAGACCATCTTCCAGAAAATCCAGCGCTGTTCATTTCCCTGACCTTTCTGTTTTTAAGAAGAAAAATCCCAAGATCTCCCAATCTCACTCCAGCTGGGAATCTGTCAGGATCTTTCATATAATGGGTAAAGAGTCTTCCTCATGTTGAGAGTGATATGAACTTTGATCATGATAAAAAGAACAAGCCAGGACCTGTGTTAAGTTTGAGTGGCTGCTGTAAGGCTGCCCAACGGACCTACTGACTCGTGCAATACGCGCTGGCCACCGTGTCCTGCTCCCCCTTGCCCAGCTGTGACATCTCCTCAAAGCAACACACCATTAAAACTAAAATTAATGAGACACATGGCCATCTATTTTCCCCTCCGGTTTTATGTATTTCCCCATGTCATCTCTTTAGACAACGGTGACATCCCTGTAGCCTGGCAAAGGCTGTCTGGCATTATAAAAGACCTTTGATTTCCACATCACTGCTACTTCTCAGCAAAGGGAACACAGCCAAATGCAAAGCCTCGGGTGACGGGGGTTAACAAGGGCCTTGCCAACTCCAGACAAAGCAGTTTTAAGTATTAGAAAGCATCTACAAAACGTTGTGCTGTGCTTCAGGGCTGTAAATTAAGAATTCTGTCCCTAAAATAAGGCAAGAGCCAACACTGGCAGAGAAAGAAGAAAGACAGTCACATTAAGGCTACCTGAGAGTGTACACAGAAGGTCTGACTGATGGAGACCTCTGAATGCCAGCACACACAATATGAGAGCCACAAAAGAGAGCATGAAAAAAGTGTAACTTGATTAAAAATAAATACAATCAGCCAGCTATGGGATCGCTCCAGCTCTGCTTTGGCATTCCAAATTTTACAGCAATTTCTTGTGCAGGGTAGGTAGGCACCCTGCAGATGGTTATACCAAAACATTAGGTAAAAGTTGGTGGCAAAAAGATCCACTGTCCAGGGAAGAGGACATTTCTCTAGAGAAGCATGGCAGCTGTTGAACCCAGCTGCCAGCAGAGGTGTGCTCCAGAGAAGGAAGGCTAGGTACTAGGGACCTGCCAGCCACTCAGGTGGAGCAACTTTTTCAGCAGTGGCTCTGCCACAAGCCGCTGCACAGGGAGGATGTTCCTCACCATACATGTGACAGGAAGGTTCCTGTGCTTGCAAGCTGATCTACAGACACCTTTCATCTAGCACCACACCAAGGGAAGGAGTATAGCCCAAAAGCCTTCTCATCAAGGTAATTATGGAGGGTTTTAGAACTGCATGTAGTTGCGCTTCACTTTTCTCCTGGTCTTTCAATCTTTTGCTGAGATCTGTTCGTGTTATTCTTGAAGGTGTCCTGAAGGTCTCAAAAAGGAAAGAAGAGACAGACCCCACATCTTCTGATGGAAGTAAGGCCATCCTAAGTATGAACTACAGAAGTATCTGTCCATGCATGTGTAGCCATCTGGCAGAGGTTACAGCACTGACCGATGCTAGAGCCTGTCTAACTTCTGGTGGAGGAAAGCAGGTGATCTACGTAACACAAACTAAGGCATTTGAGAATTCCTTAAAATAACGAAGAAAATGCAACAAGGAGCAAGTACTTTACAATTAGACAGCTTACCCACATCTGTCTATCTGAAGCCTCATCTGGAAGAGGGTGCCTATATGACTGAAGCGTATGGATGGTACAGATCACACTTCAGTAAGTTAACTCAAAACCAACGGGGAATGTTAACCAGGTGAAGACAGCATGATGTCCACACCAAAGGAAGTGGAAGATCATGCTCTCCTCAAACTCAGGTGTTCAGTGGGGGTGAAGGAAGAAACTATGCATGCATGAAAAAAGGCAGAGATGAACTTTTACTGATCAGGAGTAGCAGTGACAACAAAAGAGGCAGATAGACATTCCATGCTTCCCCACCACGGACTGTAGCATCTATACTACATAAACGTGTAAGACCCTGCATGGTCTCATCAGGCCTCTACCTGGAATCTTGTACAGCCACAACTCGCCAAGCAGTCCCAAAAAAGTTAGGCTACAGACACAGGAAACAACAGCTTGAGCTTCACTGGGTGTCCTTTAAAACCTGAAGAAGCTGCTCCACCTCTGCTCCTGATCATCTGCTCTGCTACAACCCAGCTACAATCCAATTTCAGAAGAAGGCAAGAGCAGATCAGGAGTGCCTGGCTGCCGCTGAGCACATGGATGGCTTCTAAGTCCAACTCCCTTATGCAGTAGCCTTTCCCCCTGAGATACTTTAAATTAAAATCCAAGCTGATACAGGAAGAGACCACATCCCATCCTCTTTATTGAACGAAGGGAACGAGCCAGCATTCCTCCTCTCATTAGGTATGCACTACATGGATTGCTTGCAAGAGACTCTCCTTAGTGCCAGAGGTTCATGCCAACGAACAGTTTAGTAAATCCTCCTCTTCGAGGCCAAAGGGCTGAATGTAAGAAAGGGGCTAGGTTTCTAGCTAAAATTACATTCACCAATAAAGCTCACGAGAGGTCAAATTTTGCCATAACTCACTCTCTCCTCAGTAACTGATTTCCCCGTCACTGGGGAAGGAGCAAAAGAAGGAGGAAAAATAAAATGTGTTTGTCTGGGAGCCTTAAGGGCTTGCAGTGCTGCAGGTGCAGAGCAGGTTCCTGGATTCTCATTTATCAACCTTAAAAGGGATGGAGTGATAAATGCACAACTGGCCCTTTAATATTTTATGCAGGTGCTAAAGCGACTCAGCTGTCACCTCCAATACATCACTGGAGGCTGATACACCAGCTTTCGTCACTCCAGGCTGGGAATTTTTACAATTTCATTTCTATTTCCCTCTCTTCACATATTTCCATGTATTTCTTACTATGTGCAAGATATAAAAAGCTATTTTCCCCAAATGACCTACCCATTCCGACTCATTCCCTCTTCAGCCACATTTCCTGAGCAAGAAATAACACCACACTTTTGTTCAAGATCTGCACAAATTTTGATTCTCATCATTCAAGAGAGACAGAAAACTGAAAGCACTTTACATTCTGGCAAAAGCTGATGGTTCTGCCCTTTGGAAAAGGCAAATCCCCACGTCCCTCCCTTTAAAGATAGGTAATGATCAACTTCCACAGCAGAATGATTTACAAGTGACCCCAAAACACTGTCGCACCTCGAAATCCTCCTTCCAGGAGGGCAGTAGCACGTATCCTCTTCTGCCCACACCACTCGTATTCTTCAAAGCGGTTGCCATTCTCGTTCTCAATGTCCACAGAGTCATCCTCAGTCATGCATGAACCTTCTCTCTGCACAGGGTAAAGCAGAGGCAGTGTTGAGATGCACGAAATAGCTCTTTGGGGTTAATAACTCATGGTGGGATGGAGAGGAGAAGCTGGGCTGTGCCCAGGAGAGCTACGTATATATAGAGTGGACAGCGGCATCTACTCCCATCCCCATTCCCAGTGACCTAAATCTGGAAGTGAATACATGCTGGAAGAACTTGACAACCCTAAGATCAAAACAAGTTGCAAAGTGCATAATTTTTACACATGGAAATTTAACTTCTGGCTCCTACCACTCATTTCAACATGCACTCCCCTGCCTTGCATGTGCAATTCCTCTATCATGTAAACCACAGATTCCTTTGACCCGCAGCAGCAATGCTCTCCTATAGTATGTTTCTGGGGCACACTGATCAAAAGATACCTCTCTTTACATTATGCACCTCTTGAGGCAACAAGAATGAACTTGCTATCATCTCTACCGAGGGCTTTTCCTGAGAAATAAGCACAGAAAGCTCCATGACAGAACTCTCTCCTAGGGATCGCTTCTCACTGTCTTTGGGATGAACAGCATGAGAACGGTTCTGCTTAAATGCACTTCCTGGAGTAAGATGGTCATGCAACATTCACAAATGCCAGTCTGTTACAAAAGAACCCAAAAATAATAATTCTAATGTTGTCAAAGGCACAGATCAGAAAGAACTCTTCCTGCTGTGCTACATAGGAAGCCTGAGGTCCAACAAAAGACTTTAAACTTCAATAGCTCCACCTCTACCATCTACAACTTACAGCAAAAGGCTGAACGAAGCAAAAAAGTTACTTATGCAACACAGCAGAAAAAATCCAGAAAAATCCCTCTTCCAAGACAAAGAGAAGTGACTACAGATCTTAGGGAGACAGCACTGCCTGCAAGCTCAGTAATGTTAGTTTTTGCCCCAGATTAGGTGAACCGCAGACAAAGCTGGAAGTAGGGAGAAGGGAATGGCAGCTGGTGACCCTGCTGCGCCTCTACCTTTGCAAGGCATTGTTCCACATGCCTACTCATCTCCTCCTCGGATCCTGACAGAGGTCGGCTGCAGAGGGGACATACCTGCCCTTCGTCTTGCTTCCTCCGTTTCATTTTTCCAATCCGAGCTGCATGGAGAAACCAGGGAAAGAAAACAAACAAACAAAAAAAGGAAGACATGTCAAGTTTGTGGATCCACTATTTGCTCAGCTCCAAACAACAAACCCTTGGCAGAAATGGTAAGATTTCACACCAGAAAATCCTGTTGCAACTCCCTGTTCTGAACTCTATAATCAGTACAGAGACTGCTACTTGGCACTTTCCAGATCAAATCTGTAACCCATGGCTGAGTGCTCCCTGGTTTCAGAGAGGCAGCTAACCCCAAGTTAACAACTAGGAGAGGGAATATCTGCTGCACATCCCCCACTAAGTTATCAAATAATTAAACACTTTCTGTTGGAAGCCTCAAATTGCTTTCAAAATCGAGGGATTAAGCCACTGAATCCTTGTTTTGGATTTTGGCTTTGAAAACTGAGGCCCTTCCACTAGTACATCTACTCCCTAGACAAGAACTTGCTTAGATCGTAGAAGGATGATGTAGCATCTGAAAGCCTTGCACAAGGTACGTAACAGTCACCGCCAGAACCACTAAGCCTCCTGCACACCTTGAAAAAATCCTTCTCAAAAGACCACAAACAAGTAAGAGCACCATCTTAGTAGCAGGTAACATTTATGGAAAGGAAAGGTATTTACTGTGACAAACACAGCACCCATGCTAGATACCTCCTGGCTCTCTAGTACTTTTATTTCATGAAAACTGGGGGCTACACTGCCTTCTTGAGGGCATGCTCTGGGAAACAAACATGTTAGGAATCACGATGATTAGAAGAAGCAGCCAAGGTAGCCTGTTGCTTAATCCAATCTCTGGTTAATTTGAGCCATCATTTACTGTGATCAAAACATCCGGAACCAAATCATTTGCATTAAAAAGAACTTCTGTCTTTTATTATGATGGCTTTAGGCAGGTATTACTGAATAACTCAATCACTGGCTGAAGGAAAGTCACTGTTTAATTACTAAGGAAGGTCAAAATTCTGAATGAGAGACAAGGAAAAGCCCAAGGAAAGCCCATGTGATAATGAGAGATGACACCACCAGAAAGCTGCGTTAGCCAGAAATCGTTACTGACATTGTGAGCACTGCAGCATGCTCTGAAAGCCTTCATGTCTGAACATTGTGGGATCAACAGCTCCCTGCAGCCAATGACTCAAAGAAAGCTGTTGGAATGCCAGGATGAGAAGGACCAGTGTACAGGAAAGTTTCTGTCAATCTTCTAAAGTGCATCAGTTCAGAGCACACACATGACCAAGTGAATTATAAAGTTTCAGCTGAACACATCAACACAGACCTGCCTGAAAGGTCTCTTTCGAGGCTTTCTTGTAGGCTTCCCTGGACTCGGGACTCTCTGGGTTAGGATATATTTTCTCACAATCCAGAAACAGAAGTATTTATCATTCCCTGTACTCTGTGATGCTCCAGCACCAAGAAAATGTCAAATTATTCCCTGGGCATTGCTTTTCTTCACTGAATGAGACAGACAGGTGGGAATACTCCCTAAAAAAATAAATCTTCACTCTTGGCATCATGAAAAAGATTCTGAAAATATGACATTCCTAGAATAAGAGACAGCAATTTGAGATCAAAACAGGAATGTTTTTGATATCTGGCACTCGGAACAAGACTCTCAAGTTAACACACAGCACTTTCATCGTTTCTCTAAATGTTATTTGCTGAAGCTCCACAACCCTCTCCTGTGTTGGGTACCACACAATGACAGCTCCACAAATTCCTCTCTTGAAATCAAGAGTTAAGCCATGTACATGAGAGCTTTCTGAAGTTCTAGTTTACTGCATGCTCACATGTAAGTGTAGTGCATGGCTCTTTCATGTAAGTTTAGGATGCTCTTTCCTTGCCTCACTAGCTCTGTAGAGCCACCACAAAATAGGGAAGGAGGCTGGAATCAGACACAACTTGAGCATTCTCCAGCAAACACCCATCTGACCAGAGAGAAACAGAGGAACAAACCCTTCTCCACCCTGATCACAGATGCAAATATCTCTCATATCATGTTTTTAAACAGGCAAACTTAGGGAGGGAGCAGTTTAATCATTCTGGTAAGACTCTCCATGGCCAAACAATTCAGCTAAGTCAGTCTGCTTGGCGAATTCTTTATTATTTTTCACATTTTTTTACTGCCATCCTCCAGTCCATGCACTGTAGCAGTGACAAATGGAAGACAACTTGTTTCAGGTCTTCTACTGATAAATTCCAGGGACCATTTTGCCAGAACAAGAACCTGATCTGCTGTTGAAACGTCAGTGCAGAGCTGGGAACAGAACCTCACTCTGCTCCAGCTCTGCACAAGACCCAGCCCCTATCTTGGCTCATTTAGCTCCACAGCACAGCAGCCCTTTAAGTCCCAGTGCCACAAGTGAAAAAGCCAGTGGAAGAAAGAGGTGTTGAAAGCAAATCCCCCTGCCGTTTTCATTCTGTGGTCATTAGCAGCGGCAGCACTGTGCCCACGGAGGCCAAGGGTGCTCCTGGTGACAGAGGGATTGGAAAGGGAATGCTGCAGCCTGGAACGCAGATCGGAGCAGCGCTGTCCCTGCCCGACACGACAGGCAGCTTGGCCATCACTTCCAATCAGTGCAGCAGGGCCCGAGCGGCCCCAGAGGCAGGGGCTGATTGTGGTGCTGTCCCGAAGGGGAGCGGCTCAAAAGAACACGCAAGTGAGACCATAGGATTGTTAATTAGTGTTGATAGATGCGATCATTTCTAATTAGCTCACTAATCCCTCTCCCCCTCGCTCCTGTCGCAGGAGCATGGGAGAAAGGAAGAAAAAGAAAGAGCTGTTCCCTCTCGTAATTCAGGGAGATAAAAATGCAGCCAGTGGAGGACTGGATTCATGAAGATGATGGAACTCAGGGAAGGAGGTTTTTGTGCAAGGCTGACCCATTCTTATCTCTGACTGAACAACGACTCCACAGTTATTATTCCAACCTTCTGCCAGAAGGTGAGGAGTTCACTAATTTTTATTAGCATTAATAATTATTATTAGGCCATCAAAGGGCTTCCAGCACCTCTGAGGCCTCACTTTTAACAATGTATATTACCCTACAGACTGCTCCTGCTGCAAGTGCATGTTCTCCTTCAGGTTACACGAAACCATCAGGCACTCAGGGAGTTTAAGTCATGACAGCAGATGAATGAAAAAGTAGCACACAGAGGTGAGCAAGAACTGGGACCCTCTGCAAGGGCTGGGGGTCTCAGTTACGGTCTCTGACTTAACTCAGGAGCTGTGCTGGCTAAGGGAGTTGCTCTTCCCTTTCCTAATATGGGATCTTTTGGGACTATACAAGGTGAGAAGCTGTGTGCACTAGAGGAGGAGCCACACTGCACTTGACAAAGCCTCTACTGCTGAGAGTCTACTGGCCCCTGACTTCCCACAGGTGTAGAGAGGTGGAGCCAGCCTACCACTGCTGCCTTACAGGCAGAAGAGATTGAGCATCTTTTCTCACAGTGGGTTCTCCCTACCAAGGCTAAGCCGTAATAATGCCTAAAAGATCATGTTACTGTCTAGCCCAGCAAAACCTCCTGTGAGAAGAGCTAATGGATTTCAGTTTTCACTCCCCTCCCCAAGCAAAAATTCACCTTCAGGACAGGGCACTAATTATCTTAGAAGTGCTCCTACACAGCATCTAGCAGTGGACACTGCACCAACCTCTACTGCACCAACAAAGGAGATGATTAAGTTACTAGCAATATCTCTTATGATTCCCTCCACCAGTTTGAGTGGTCCCTCGAGTCCCATGCAGACATCATTAGCAGCTCCTGCAATGGCAGGCCAATCAAATTAAGTGGAAACATTTTTGTCTCCTTTCCAGTGAAAATCATCCAGCTTTACTCCTCCCCCACCCATCAGCTACAAAAGCACACGACGTGGTTCAACAACAAACTGCACAGTGACTCCCTCCATGGAGGTCTGTTCAGAGACAGGCTTAGGGTCACCCCCAAAATGGGAATCAGCTTCTTAGGCAGGTGCAAAAGGAACTCTGTAAAGACCTATTTCACAACTCACATGAGAATGACAACTTTACAAACAGCCCTAAACTTGAACCAAAGATATTCAAACACAAGAGCTAGCACCTGCACTCTGCAAATCCACTAGAAAAGTCCTGAAGAGTGGTTATACCTATTTTTGTCAGGCCTATCATAAAAGGCTTCCATGGATGATCAACTTATCCAGAGCACCTGATCCAAGGTAACAGAGGCAGCAATAGCAGAGCACAAAAATCCATCTGAAGAAACAGATGGACAAGAAGGAATCTGTTTCAGACCTTGTGTACAATTTGCTGCTCATCTGCCCGGGAGGGAACATTAAGGGCCAGATGCACAGAAGGGTCTTGGTGGGGCTTTCAGAGTTGTAAGGCCAAACTTCCACAGAGAAGACTTTCAGAACCTTCACATCTAACACTATTCTCTGAGGATGGCACATACTTAAGCTGCTGAATCCATGTTCTAACATATTAACCCATAACTTTGTGGCTCTAATTTTGAATGACCACCTAACCTGCCCTGCACTGCTGAACTCCATAAGCACCAATTTGCAGGGTGGCTTAAAGTTTCCATTTTGGAAACACCAGAAGTAAGGCAATGAAAGAAATGCCTTCTTTACCCCATGGGTTCATCAAGAATCAGCACCTCATACTCCTGGGTTCACAAGGACACAACCTCTGGAAAGTGAGCTTAGCACAGGTGAGAGGTGTGGGATTAACTCACTGAGGCTGACAGGGAAGTTCACATACAAACACTCAACCAAGAGCCTAACAGAGAGAACATTAATCTCCTGCTCCTACACTTGAAAATGCATTCGCCTTACTCACAGCTCAAATTAACTCACAGCTTTGATTCACAAAATTAAAACTCTGACCAGTCAGGTACCTGTGAACCAGGGACCTATCAGGACCTAATCATGCTGCAGCCAGGCCAACAGCAGCTCACAGAAGCCATCTCCCTCTCTACCTTCTCTTCCCTTAGCTCCTTTTGTGCATTCCCAAGTGACCACACCAGGATGGAACACATCAAGGTCTGAACAACACTCAGGCACAAATGGCCTGGGCAGCCAAGATCAAGGACTATGCAGGAGATGAGCAAACACTGTGGGCCCCTTATTATGAGAGGAGTTTCCAGAAGTGCTTTTAGAACTCAGCTGGCAAAAGCTTGACAGAGATACCAAGATAAACTGGCTACAACAATACTGAAAAGTACACTAAAACATAATAAAACCAAACCAAATAGATTTTTCTCTGACAGACAGATTGTATTCGCTACTTCCTAAGTTTCTGCAGTGTGTCAAAATGACTATGAAACAAAAAGCCTGTTACCTTTGGACAAGTCATACAAACTTCTGTCCATATAAACTTAACAGGATAAGGAAACCACTCTCACAGAGTAAGTGATAAAATTGTGTGATTGCTTAGAAGCTCATTAAAACACAAGATACAGAGAAATAAGCATTTTTTTTCCTAAAGCTCTCAAGTGTTCTCCATCTGGAGCAACACTGCTTAAGTAACTCTTTAAAAATAATGCACCAAAGCTTACAAATACAACATTACTTCATGCAAACAAATGCAACAGAGGAAACAAGAAAGCAAGATCAGAGGTACAAATATAAAGTGGAGAGAAAGGAGCAGTATAACCTACTCAACCACCCCCACTGGATACTGATCTGACAGCACAGAACTGAACCAGACAACACTGCAGTTATGCTCTGGGAACAGCAGTCAACAGTCATAAAAAACTACGGCCAGGAGGAACCAGATCTGGTCTAGCCTGATCTTCTCGGGGACTCAGAGCACTTCAGCTAAATTTTTGCATCCAGCTCCCTCATATCTGGACCTAGGACTGTCAGGGTGTACAAGAGAATGGACAAGAAATATCAGCATTATAGGGGCATTAAATAAGACAACCCAATGTCCTCATTTGGAATATGGCTGTTAGTTCTGTTCACTCTACTTGAAAAGGTACATAAAAAAAGAGTAAAAGGTCCAGCAAAACCAATGCAAACACTGCACAAAACTAGCAGTGTCCCTTTAGATGAGCCCAGGTTTGTAACACATCCAACAACAGGGGCCAAGAGGAATTCCTAGATCACAGCCTACACAGATTGTAGTGCAGCCCTGCTTCGGGTCAGAGCCAAAAGCATAAAGCACTACTGAGCCAGTTCAGCAGAGCACACTGTTATCCAGAGCTTCCATTCACACTGAAGGACTCCACAACACCAAGAATTTCACAAGTCTGGCTCAGACTCTTAAAAAATATTTAAAATAAGGTAACTACACATTGCTGACCTGAAAAAAAGTGGAAGGTGGGAGCTTAGCCCCAGCTATCCAAAAAGGATAAAGGAACAGTTTGACATCCTTGACTCCAGAGACCTCTGTCACACAAAACAAGTCACCACAGAGCAGCACCACAGTGTATCTGAGCCATCTGAAGTCTCTGTGTCAGGAAAGTGCCTACCTGCCAACACTGGCAGCTCACTGCACTCACCCCAGAGTGCAGATGTGAGTACACCTTGTAACTGATGCAAGGCAACTCACCTCTTTGTTGTATGACTTAACAGACTTTCAAGAGTTCACAGTTTTTTGGCCTTCTGCTTTGATATTTAAAAATCCCCAAGCCAGCTCTGAACTCAGTTACATCCAACTTATAAAAGCTTTGGGTCAGTAGCTTCTATTTGTTTAAGACTAAGCTAAACAAGGAGGACTTTAAATTCAAGCAAATTTTTGCTATCAGTACATTCTAATGTCTTTTGCTAGTTTAATGTTGAAGCATATCTTCTACATAAACTCCATCAGCACAACATCGCTGGTGTTACCTTTCACCATCAAATCAGGAAGCTCAAGATGAACACACCTCCTGAGAGCCTGAACAACCAAATTTTGACCAAACGGCACATACTGGAGTAACTACAAGTGATACAAAACCAGATGACAGAAAATTTTTACTGTTTAAATGCAAAATTCTGACGTCTCTGAACTTCGAGAAAGTTTCAACTTCTTCAGCTCTTAAAAAAAAGTTTACTTCCAGCTTTCTTTCCCAGTTTAGAAGCACAAAGATGGGATTCCTCTTTCTGAAACAAAGTGACCTCTGGATTGTTTTTCTTTAAATACCAAGACACTTTCCACTGGAAATGCTTGTTTACTTGCTGTTAGAACACCCAGAGATACAAGAATAAAAGCAATGCAGCAGCATCTCTGGGTTTGAGAGAAAAAACCACCCCATACAAAACAAACAATGACGTCAGGTGATGCTCAGACTGCTGGTTTAAAAGTTTACTGCGAGATTCAGCCATGTGAGCTGTGAAAGCTCAGCAGCCGAGACCCCGGCTGGAAACACGGGATTCGGGGCCTGTTTTATCCCGGCTGGTGGGATCCTGGCGCTGGGAATCGCTTCCCCGAGGAGAACGTGGAGGGCTTCACCCACACCTCCCCGCCGAGGCTGGCGGCTGGTCCCGG
>NW_008693477.1:0-3039 GCF_000695815.1 Acanthisitta chloris | reverse complement strand
CTCCCGCTCTCCTGGACACGGTCAGTGTTCCTTCCTTCCTCTCTATGACCATTCTCTCCCACCGTCTCGGCAGGCAATGTTGGGATCCTAACTCAGTGCTCGGAGCCTGAACTTGCTGGTGCGTTGGCAGCCGTTTGCCCTTTGAGTTCTGGGTTCATTATCCCTCTTCTCCATCTTTTGTCGTCTCTTATGCCACTGTAGGTTTTTAATGGCAGTGTGGTCTTTTCTCTTCTTCGTACCGTGTTAAGGGGGGAGCTCCACTAATTGTTCCGATCTTGGTTAACTGTGTTTTTCTGCAAATTTGAAATGCAGGGGTTTTGCTTCATCTAATAATTCTGACCTTTTTGATTTGCACTGAGGATGGATCTGATATAACCACGTTGTTCTCTTTTCTATAAAATGATGTAATTCCAGAACCTTTGGTGACAGTCAGGATCAGTCACAGTCTGTGTTGAAGCAACATCTTTTCCTTCTCTGCTCTGCTTCGTAATCTCCTGCACTGAAAGTCTTTTGCCATTGTCCCATCCTGGTCTGCAGGTTCATCAACTCTTTCTGTAGTTCTTTTCAGCAGATCTGTGTTTTATCTGTGATCCGTAGTGTGGTATCTCCTGTAATCTCCGTGGCTTTCTGAGATCCCGTTGACTTCTGACATGGAACAGTTTCTGGTACTGATCTCTACCTGAATGCCGTGTTGGTCTTACTCTTTCTGCCTTTATCAGGTCTGTTTTTCCTGCCATCTGTGTAGTTATTCACAGCTCTAAGTGCCTCTTTCTGCCTTCTTTCAATTCGTATAGAGTGCCTTCATTTGTCTGCGTTTTCCTATCTTACAGGCAGGGCAGTCCTAATGAATTCCTTGATTTTGTCAGCTACGAGCTGCTGGTTTCTTAACCAGATTTCTTAACCAGAAATCTGTCCCGCTCTTTGACTCCCCTCTATAACAGAAATTATGCAATGTTCTTGTCTGTTTACCTTGCATGGCATATATTAGTTTTTGAAGTGCTACTGAATTCCTATGGACATGGGAAAGACGGAAGCATTTTACATTGGCCCTTTCAAAATAAGATGTGAATGTATTTTGTAACATAGATAGTCTAAGGTGTTTAATGGTAGAAGAGCACAAAACAAATACGGTGCTATATCAGGCAAGACATATTGCTAGAGGACTTAGTTTTTGTGGATGAGTGTTATTTGTATAAGCATGTCAGTTTGGTTTCTTATGTGGGTAGTTCCACATACCTGGCAGTTGTAGGCTTTGTATTTTTTGGATGTTATGGGGGTTTAAATTGTATTTGATCTGATTTTCCCTTCCCTGAGAATATTTTTAAAAAAATAAACAGATTTTTTTTTTCATCTCATTGTGTGTGTGCCTTATGATGATCATATGAATATTGACTGGAATGACGCTTGAAGCTCCTGATTCCCCTACAGAGAGCATGGTTTAGCTTTCCCTTCTCAGGACGTGTCAGTCATTGTGAGCAAGATCCATGCTGCCAAATAGTGCTCTTTGATTTCAGAATTGTGCCCCTTGCCGTCACTGCAATTCACTGTTGTATAATCTCTTAAGATCAGTTTTACCTTGAGACAGTGCTGTGAGGCTTCAGGTTTCACTTGTTTCTGCCTTTGTAAAAGTGGATACAGAAATGCTGGCAATACAGCTGGGATTTGAGAGGATGGTAAAATCTGTTTTCTTTTCCAGCCCTTCGTTTCTGAAATCGTAGTCCTTGAACTCAGTCCTGATAATGGAGATCTAGATATAAAGCAATACAACTGTTAGAATAGCAACAGGTGTAATTTAAGATGATCTATCAATGCACCTATACGGATTTAACTCACTACTGTGTGAAATCATCGATTTTGTGTTACTGCCCGGACTGCATGGTGGGGTAGCAGCAAGTGCTGTAGTGGTGTAGAGAAGCGATCCTGGTATGTTTATGTCGGTGGATGAGGTGGAAGCCTAGGAATGTGTTATAAGATGAACTGTACCTTGCCAGAACAGTAGTGCAACCCTTTTGTGTTTTCAGTTATGTCATGGCTGGGTGACTTTACTGTGCCCTGCAGCAGCTCATCTCCATCAATAATGGCACACTGTTTTGCTGTAATGTGAGTGCCTATAAAGGTATCAAAGAACTTGTCCTTCGTTGTGCAGCTACAAGTGGGGGATAAAACTTACAGGAAATACTTTACTGAGACACATAAAGACGAGAGAGTTCAGGTTTCGTGAGTTATTACAGCCTCCGAGAAGATTTCTGCACCGTGGGTATGTTTAGACTAATATATAGAGTTAGGGAGTTGCTGATGGGGTTGAAAGTCTTTGGAATTAGTATGCATTGATGATTTATTAGGCTGGACTATACTTCGAAAGGCTAAACAATTATTCTACAGACAGGGGTATTTTTTGTAATATCATGGTCTTTGTAATAAGGTGATTTCTACAAAAAACAAGGGATGTGGGATTGCTCAGCTACATCCCTGGCACAAAGCTATGAAAAGGTAAGCAATTTCTGCTTGGTTTTCGCGTTTTGCACTAGACACAAATAAATTCCACGTGGATCTATGTCTTCTGGATACCTGACTACTTTCCATAGATAGAAGATCGAGAATACAGTCTTCTTCTGTAAAATAAACAGCTGAAATACCTTCGAAACAGAAAAAAATGAGGAAACTGAATTATGCCTCCTCAGCAATGCATAAGGAAGATAAAATGAGGAGATCAGAAGTGGAGTAGGCGCTTGTCAGTGAAAACACTCCCAGGTATGATTCTTGGGTTAATGTAGGCGTTTAATAACATGTAAAGTTAGGCAAGTGTATATATCAATTAAAGTGCCTTTAGTATAGAGAAGAGAAAGAGAAGGAGAAGTGAAGGCGAAGAGAAGAAGCAGCTATGAGCATTTTGAACGGGGGAAAATGTTCTGAAGGGAAATCACGGACACGTCGGAGGTGCGGGTGGAGCAAAGTCCGCGAGTCCCCGCGCGGAGCCGCTGCAGCAGCGGGAAGAGAGCGGAGGCAGCAGCTCAGGGAAGGAGCCGCGGACAGACAGCA
>NW_008693476.1:6729-9085 GCF_000695815.1 Acanthisitta chloris | reverse complement strand
CATCACCCGATCCTCGTCCGGGGCTCCGGGCATCATCCCCCGATCCTTGTCCCGGGCTGCGGGCATCATCCCCCGATCCTTGTCCGGGGCTGCGGGCATCATCCCCCGATCCCTGCCCGAGGCTCCGGGCATCATCCCCCGATCCCTCCCTAGGGCTGCAGACATCATCCTCTCTTTCTCTCCCCAGCTGGGGAACAGGTCCTTGAGGACACCAGGGTACAGTGGGTACCATGCACAGGATTTTGATCACGTTGGCAGTGGGCACAGAGCGATAAACAACCAATTGTTCCCTCCTCCCCAGATTTTTCTTCTTCCCCCAACCTCCACCTTCCCAGATAGGTGCCAGAAGGGCAGGCAAAGGAGGGTGCTCATCTCTGTGTGTGCAGCCTGGGCTCTGGTGCATGGCTTCAACATGAGTGGGCACCCACCAAAATGCACTGATGCTTGGCACGCCAGCACAGAGCAGAACAGCATTGCCAGCACCCATCACTCCCCCGGGGTGACAACCCCACAGGTATTTTTGGAGGTGCCTTCATTCAGCTGTCACACCTGACTCACAGCCAGAGACAATCACTGCCAGCTCTTACAGCCACCAAGGACAGGATCCGGCTATGCAACCTGTGGTTATCCTATCCCGGGGTGCGACAGGAACACTGCTAGGTGCCGAGGACAAGGATGAGCAGAAGCCTGTGCTGTGATGCTCCACCTTTTCAAGGGATTCCCTGTCACAGACCCACTGCAGGACAGGGCAGCACCCTCAGCCTTGTTTTAAGATGAGGGTTAAGCATGTTGTGTGATGACCAGCTGCTGTAGGCTGGGGCTGTAAAGGTGCAGTGGGTGGCAGTGACATTGCACGTGGCCTCATGCTGAGGTTGTATGGTTGTTCAGCGCCCTTGTGCAGCTACAGCATGAAACCCTCTTGAATGTGGGCTTTGCAGCTGTTTGTGTGTGAAGCACTTGCCAAAATTAAATTCAGCTTCCCAAATCAATAGGAGCTTTCCAAAATTTTGGATGCTCAATCAGGAGCTGCTCTGGATGAGGCTCAAGCCCTTGACTAGGCTCATTGCCAGCTCAGCTCCGCACCAGGAGCCAGCCAGGACTGCCACATTCAGTGAGCCAACCATGCTGCCAGCCAAGGAGCAGGGACATCGAGTCACAAACCATGTGTGTAGTGTGGACATCAGGCCACAAACCCTGTCCGTAGCCTGCAAAGAGTCTACTACTAAAATACACCCTGAGAATTCCTGGGGGGAATTGGCCTTCCTCCTGTTGCAAGAGAGTGGGCAGCACAATACTTCTAGTTGCAGGCAGGTAAAGAATGTATTCTCCATCCCTTTGAAATGTCCAGTTCTCCCTCAGTCTCTGTCTACACACAGAGCTTTGGAGCCATGGCAGAAATTTTCCAAGAGAAATACGGTTAAAGAGGGGCCTTGGCAGGAAAAGGCTGATGTCGCTTGAAAAATGTGTGCCGATTACGCCAAGCTGTTATTAAAAATAAGTGCTGCACTGTTCCCAGCCTTTTGCTTTCCCTGATTTTTCTGGTAGTAATTGCACTTCTCCAGGAAAGGTTTCATGTATCCAGGGTAAGGAATTTGCTTCCTCCTCATCTGCAAATAGGTCCAGTGCCAGCACAGCACCCTGATGGTGCTTGGGGATGCTGTGGTGGGGACTGGGTGCCTAGGGAAGCTCAGGTTGCTCATCCATCTGAAATTCCAAAGGATTTTCAGAAAAATCTTGAGTCTTGGGCTGTGTGGAGAGGGTTTGGGAGGTGGTGTGGTCCCACACATTCCCATGCCTGCTCCATGCTCCAGCCATCTTCGGCTTTACAGTATCCATCATCACTCCTGGGTTATCATTCAATCCCTCCCATAGAGGAGCATCTCTTAATGACCCACCAGCAACTGTGTCTTGAGTTTCGGTCTGACTTTGAGTCTTTTAATGTCTGGCTGAGGAGTTTCCACAGTTAAACAGGAGTCAATTAACAGGGAAGGAAAGCCCAAAACTCAGACTGTGGCTGGGAAAGCTCAAAGAACAGATCAGGGCCTCCTTTTCCCAATGCATTTATGGGGTGGGAAGGGGACAAGCTGGGGAAAGTGTTTCCAGTGAGCCCTGGACCAACAGGCTTCCCCTCCACGTGCACATGGATTTGGGTAGGGAGAGCACCAGTGTCTCCATGGGTCCCATCCCTCCCACCGCAGCCTCCGGAGAGGGTTCCAGACTGGGATGATTCAGCACGTTCATTTTTCAGAGAATAAAAGGAAGTAATTAAACATCAGCTTTCCTCCTGCCGCGCCCCACGAGGAGGAGAGGGAGGAGATGAAAAGCCTTTAGACGGAAGTTATTTGTCCAAAGAGAA
>NW_008693476.1:555-6676 GCF_000695815.1 Acanthisitta chloris | reverse complement strand
AAAAGGGAGCACCCAGCGAGGGGGAGGAATCAGAATCACACATCCAGTGGTGGCTGGGCAGGTGGCCCTGGAACATCCTGCCCTGTTGGGATGTCACCTCCACAAAGCTCCCCACATCACCCAACCATGGGCCTGGGAGCTGTGAATGCAGTTGGGTGTTGGGGACCTCCCTCCCTGCAGCCCCTTGGGCTGGGAACTGACACTCCCAAGCCAAACACCACACAGGGGTTTTCCTAAATCCCTCCTGATTTTTTTTTTTTTTTGTGCAAAGAGTTTAAAATGAGTTTGTTGAGGCACTTGCAGGGAGACAGAATCGAAAACAGCTTCGTACTGAAGCCTCCTGCCTGGTGCAGGGTGATGGATGGTTCTTAGCTCAACTGGGCATGGACATGTTTAGTGTTAGGAAAATCTCTCTCTGAAAAGAATTTATTTTCACACTGATAATAAAGCACCAAACCTCAGTGCTGCAGGGTTGGGGGTGTTGCAGGGTGGGGGTGTTGCAGGCTGGGGGTGCTCCAGGTTGCATCAGAGCTCCAACTTATACAGCCCAGGGTGTATCTATGGGCTCCTCTGGTCCTTAGATGGGCAGGTGACCCTCCCACCAACTCACAACGTGACATCTGCACCTTCCAAGGATGATGATTTACTGGCAGAGGACATCCAAGGCATTGCTCTCTCTTTGCTGCTCACTGGGACACAGAGGGGGGTTGAAACAATGAAGCTCTTCCATTTGGAGGTTTATATAGATAAATTTCTAATTGGATTTTGGCATGTCACGGTTATTTTCAAGGCTGCCTGTAATTATTTGAGAGCGTAGCGTGATCACCTCCTTTTTCTCAGCACAGAGAGTTGTTTTTTTCTTTTTAATATTGTTTCCCAAAATGAAATTGTGAATTTGCAGCTTAATCCAATGAGAGGACACACACGACAGCACCATCCGGAAGGACACAGCAGGGTGGTGAGATCCACCTCTCCCAGCTTCCCAATCAATTCACAGCAAGGATGAAACATGTAAAAACAGGATTTTAATTCTTTTTGGTAAGGATAAAAAGAAATATATGGATTTTAAGAAGGTGTTCATGGGGATTTGATGAGGTGGGGAGGTTTTCCTGGTCCTGCTGTGGCTCAGCCCAACCCGTGTAGAGACGCTGAGATGATGCTGCACCGTGTCCAGTGGCATTTCCATGGAGCTCAGGGCAGCCAGATGCTGCTCTCTGGCTTTTTCTCTCACAACCAAAACCTGATGAAATCCTATTAATTTTGGGGGGTTATTTTTACATGTGTTGCAATTTTTTTGGGACCACACCATTTCATCCAGCTCCGTCTGCTCTCCATTAGGGAACTGAAGCTCAACCAGGTTGGATCCTGCTGTCCTCACCAAGATTCCCTCCAGGCCGGGCATTGCCATCACCCCAGTGCTGTGGTTGTTATTCCAGTGCCCAGAATGGGCACAAATGAAAACCATTATCCAAGCAGAGTTTTCCAGCATCTCACAGCTAATGACCGTACCACGGCCCTGCTGCATCTTAGCAGCCTCAAGTTCTTATTTTCTCCAAGCCTGATTTCAGGGCTCCAAGCTGCATTCAATTGCTGCTGAATCCGATTTATTATTTACATTGCAAGGTACAGCCTGGCGTGAATTGATTTGCTGTGCTCTGATTGCCACTGCACGCTGCTCTGGGATCTGGGAGTTGGTTGCTCATGCAGACAGGCTGCAGAATCAGGGATTCAGAAGTTAGGGAATGCTAGGGTTCAAATCACAGGGAGTGATGATCCTGGTGGGGGTGGTGGGATGGAGTAGCTCACGTACCCTCAAGAGTTGTCATCTCAGTCCTACAGATATCAGGTAGTTGTATTGTGTCACCCCTTAAGAAGAGAGGTCTGGGGAATGAAAGGGAGCAGGTGACATTGATTTTTAGGAAGGAGCTATGGATGGGAGTGCAGAGCAGATGGAGAGAGCAGAAGGGATGGGAAATAACAGAATTGGGAAGCAGATTTATGGATGGCTTATCCATTGGAGATGAACCTGGACCAGCAGGCTGGAGAACAGGACCATGGACACATTGCCTTTGGCACAGGAACCCTCTGCACCTGTCTCATCCAGCGGCCCAAACCATCAGCACTTTGGGAAACATTGGTACATCTCCCAGGGCTCTTAACTTTGGACATCCCTGGATGAAAAGACAATTTTAAGGGATGCTGTTTGGGTGGCATCATTAGCATGATGCTGGCAAGATGCATGCACACTTGGGCTCTCTTTGACATGGGGATTCTTCCCAGCAAACCTTTGACTGAAGCCATCTCCATTCTCTCGGTTGCTGAGGATGCAACCTCCATGTTGAAGACCCTTTAAGAGTCTCTGCTAAATGGCTCTGTGGTCTCAGATGGCTTTGGGTGAGATGCTCAAAAGCATCTTGCTCTCTCCCAGTGTCCTGGGAGCTTGGCACCTGCTGCTGCTGGCTCTGATGGACTTCCCACCATGCACTGGAGCTCACTTTTGGGTGTGGAAAGGAGCAGATTCTGCAGATGCATCCTTGGGGCCACTCAGCATCATAGCATGGGACTAATTAAAATTTCAGGATGTATACTTACCTAATACGGAGTTGATTTGTTAAGTAGGACATCCTGTCTTCAGGGGATTTCACGGCATCGGGTGATAATCAAGTGAGAACAGGCTCCAAAAGTGTTAATTTAGGAGCTGAGACGACAAGGATTAAATACAAGCCCCTGTTTTAGTCTTCTCTTACACTTCCATGTCTGAAATCCAAGTAATCATCCCGTTTGGCAGTGAAAAGCATCAGCATCCAGCATCAGTACCCAGCAAGCACCATGCTGGCTGGTAGTGCTAAGGTGTCCTGGGTTGTGGTGGCCAAATTTGGGCTCTTTAACCAACCAGTGAGCTGAGGAGCTCACACTGCTCCAGGTACTCCTGGTACCTCTGGGATGTCTTGTCCCTGTGTCTGGCACCAGCACACAGGCAGGGACTGGGTTTCTGCTTGAGGCTTGCAGGCAGGAGTTTTGCAACAGGAATTGCATGGAATAGTTTGGGTTGGAAGAGACCTTTAAAATCTATTCCATCTTATTCCAAATCCCTTGCCATGGGCAGGGACATCTCCCACTAGACCGAGTTTCTCAGAGCCCCATCCAGCCTGGTCTTGAACACTTTCAGGAACAGGGCAGCTAACATCTTCCTGGGCAACCTGTGCCACTGTTTCATCACTCTCAGAGTAAAAAAAAATCTTCCTTATATTTAATCTAAATCTCCCTCTATTAGTTTAAAGCCTTTTCCTCTTCTCTTATCACAACAGGCAAGCGCCAGGAAACTGCTTGGGATGAGCCTTGCCATTGATCCTGCCCTGCGGATACATCCTTGCTGCGCTATGTGATATTTAAAAACATGAATTCCCAGCCTCGGGTGAGCCCTGGGGTTTGTTTTCCCGTTGTCCCGGGAGAAGCTGCCGCCGCCTCCACTCTCCCTGGGGACACAGAAGCTGCTTTGTGCGAATGAGGGGCCGCAGTGACCCCTCTGCAGCAGCCCCGGGCATGGGCTGGGCAGCTCCTTGCTGGGCTTCAGGCTGGATCCTGAGCCACTGCTTCCCAGCAGGATCCGCATCGGTGAGCTCGTCCTTGTGCTCCATCGAAGTGATTATTTTTCACTTTCAAGCCTTTGTGAGTGATTATGTGCGTGGCTGTGCCGACGTGCCCAGCATCCCCTCACACCTCGCCCTGCTTAGAGAGACAGAAACTGAGCGTGGAAAGTCCCAAACCAGGAGCAGGATGATTCTCAGCATCCAGGAGAGAGGAGTGAACTGCAGTCAGTGGTCCCATCTGTCTGGGGTTTTATTCCCCATCCCAAAAAACACCAGTGAGGACAGTAAAAAGTGCTGTGCCGACATGCAGACCTGGCAGCAGGTCCCTGGGTGGTGCAGCATATTTGCACCTTTAACAGGTGCTGTTATCCCTTCACCCCTTCAAATTTGGTTGCACTGGGGATAAAGCATCTTGTCCCTGCTTCCCACCCCATTTTAAGGTGCTTTGGAAGGGCAGAGCAATACCAACGCTGGCAGCATGCACACCACAGATATCCCACTCTGTCCCAACACAACACCATGGGGACAGGTCAACTCCTGATCCTGATGATCCCAGCAGGAGCTCAGGGCTTTCTCCCTGCCTCACTTCCCTCCCCAGTTGAATTAATAAGAATAATTCCTGATTAATAACCCCATTGGGCTTTTAATCACATCCCTGCAGCAGCCCAGTGTCAGGAGAAACTCATGCCTAAAAGAGCAGAGCTGAGCTGGTGAGGACACTCGAGTGTCAGATCCTGAGCTGCTCATCCCTGCCATGCTCCAGCACTGTGGGAAGTTCAACCCAGATCTCCCAATGCTTCTGGAGCAGAGACTCAGTGGGATGCACAGTCACTGCTCTCCCCTGCACTCACCAGTACATACCAAACATGGGGGTTGTGTACAGAGATTATTAAAACTCATTTGTAGTTGATTTTACTCAACCTATAAATTATTCTGACTTTTCTCCTTGGCTGGAGAGTGCATGTGGTGAGAACACCATCCAACATGGGAGACGGGAAATCTTCCTTCAGCTGGAAAGGCTGGAATTGTGCCTGCATTGTGTAAAGAGAGATTTACAGCCCTAACACCAGCCCTGTGCTGGGGTCATCCTGCTGCCATCCTTCACCTCTGCTCTGTTTTTCAGGAAATAGCCCCAAAAGTGAAATTCCAGCAGCTTCCAGGACCTCAGCAGAGATTGAGTACTTCCCTACTCTACCCATCCTGCTATGGATTGGGGAGGCTCTCAGTGGGCTCCCCTTAGTCCTTCTTCCTCTGGCAGGGTGGGAGTACCCAATTTACCCCCACAAACCCCCAAATTTACCACATCCATCCCACAGTGAGGGCCTACTGAGTCTCACCCAGTGCTCCATGACACAGGATATGCTGGAGCATGGATGCAGCTCTGGGTATCTAGAGGAGTTAAGTCTTCCTGAGGTCAGGGGGTCCTGCACCCCTTCTTGGCACTGAGGATGTTGCCATGGGTTCTGCCCTCACTCCAGGGTGCCCAGTCAGGAGAGCTGGGATGCTGCAGCCTCTATCCCCCTCTGCCACCCCAACTGTTTGGCAAAAGTGATTTTATTTTTTATTTTTTTCTCCAGCAAAACCCAAAAATAGATTGATGGAAGTGGCTGGGGGCTGGGATGCCATTAGCATGCAAAATGGGGCTATTTATCTTCCCTGCAGCTGGTTTCTGCTCCAAAACCTGGCAGGGACTGGCAGCGGGAGGCAGGGCTGGTGCTGGAAGGAGGCTGCTGGGTGGGGATGGCCCCCAAACCAGCCCCGGCCCCTTTGCACCCCTCTTGCTGCCCTTGTGGTCTGTGACCCTGAGCCTCTCCCAAAGGACAAGGACCTTTTGGTTCTCCATTACAGCTGGGCACAGTTTCAGGGTTACCTGGAGACTTTAGAGGTGGCAGCTAATTAATCCTACCAGCAGAGGGAGGGGGGAAACAAGGCTCACACATCACAGCCCTGCAGACGAGGGCTGGGGGAAACAAGGGTGAGCAGCACTGGGGACTTCATCCAGCTCCAGGCTCTCCTGGGATGATCCTGGCCCCTTTTGTCCCTTTTTTCCTCTGTTCTGGCTGTGGGTGGCAAAATACAGTGTCAGTTTTGCTCCTGCATGGAGCTCACGTGTCCTTAGCAGCCACTTGTTTCCTAATAGTAGTAACAATAATAAACTGCTATAAATTTTAAATTCCATGATAGCACAGCTTCAGCATCCCCTCCCCATCATCCCCATTACCTTCATCCCCACCATCCCCCTCCTCATCATTCCCATCATTTCCATCATCCCCACTATCCCCATCCTCATTCTCATTCTCATCCCCAACCTCATCCCCATTTCTATCACCTTCATCCCCATCATATCCATCCCCACCATCCTCATCCTCACCTTCCACACCCCCAGGTTCCCCATCATCCCCATGCCTTTCATCTTCATCATCCCCATAATTCCCGCCATCTCCACTATTCCCATCTTCATCATCCCCATCACCTTCATCCCCATCATCTCTATTCCTATCATGCCCATCATCCCCATCACCTTCACCCCT
>NW_008693476.1:0-329 GCF_000695815.1 Acanthisitta chloris | reverse complement strand
ATCATCTCTATCCCGATCATGCCCACCATCCCCATCACCTTCACCCCTATCATATCCATCCCCACCATCCTCATCCTCACCTTCTGCACCCCCAGGTTCCCCATCATCCCCATGCCTTTCATCCTCATCATCCCCACAATTCCCACCATCCCCATTTCATCATCCCCATCACCTTCATCCCCATCATCCCTATCCCCATCACCTTCATCCCTACCATTCCCAGCTTTCCCATCCCCATCCCCACCCCGATCCCCATCACCTCCATCCCCGGCTCCCCATCATTCCCATCCTCATCACTCCCACTCTTCTCTCGCGTTTCATCACCCGCT
>NW_008693475.1:36032-48191 GCF_000695815.1 Acanthisitta chloris | reverse complement strand
CGCCCCTGCCGCAATTTATAACAAGAAGCAGTACAACTCTTTGAAAATATATTGTAAAAGTAAGAATAGCAAAAGACTTTGGATGATTTAAGGTGGATTAAGGATTCTCCTCACAGAACATGTTTAAAACACCTGTCAGACATACATACAGAAGTACATCCAAAGTGCAGGGCAGAGGTTCTGCCTACTCAATCAATTTGGCCCTGTTTTTCCTACAATATTTTCATTTATAGTACCAGAAACGTCATCAAGAGAATGATGAGCTCTTCAGCTCACTCTTCTGTGAAGAAATGTGCTGTCTTTGGTTTCACCTTTCTGTACTGAATATGCATCTCATTCATGATCCCTTAATTCAAAACAAGAAAACAGCTCCTGAGAAAAACACTTACATATATATCTCTGACATTGCATCCACTAGATGGATCCACTACAGAATTTCTTAAGCAGTCATGTCTGTAGAGGTCCCATGAGAAATTTTTACACAACTAAGAGCTAAACTGAGGTGCCTCCAGAACCCAGCAGTCTCAGAAACCAGGAACTCTGAATCACATTTTTGAACCTCTAAGGTCCATCCTAACTATAAATGCTTATACTTAAAAGCTGACGTTGCCACACCATACAATGCCAAAGAGTCCCTTACCTTGCTCTGTAGTACAAAGCTATGATAACAATGGGAACACTTTCCTCCTACAAAGGCAAGTAATCTAATTCAGTCTCTCTAATCAATCTTTACAAAGTTATTTATAACAAAGGCAACAAAATTATTTAAACCAGAATTAAATGACTCACCCCAACTTGGATTTTTCCATCTAGTAATGCAATTCAGAATTGTTGCCACATTTATGAACACTCTTCAGCTTGCCATTAGAGTTAAACACATTTATCTAAAGTCGTTAAGTCTGTTTGCTCAGCACACGTAACAGTGGAAAGAGAATATTATCACCCACATGCACTCCAATAAACTGAAAAATCCTTAAACAATTGATCCTGTTTTACTCCATGTCTTGTTACAGAACTGGGGCATTCCAGAACAAAACCATTGTATAGAACATGTGGGCACCTGTAACACAGGAGGAAGTGAGTTTGCATTCTACAGCATAACTGAATGAAAATACAACACAGTCCTCTCTGTGGTGACAAAGAAATGTGCTTGTGATAAAGTGAATGGCTACACTACCAAAATTTATCATTGGGTATTAGGTCATTTTACAGTCATTCATGACAGTTGAGGTGCCTTGCTATGTCTATATGCACAAGACAGGTTTTGAAAGTAGTTACCTCAAATTAGTGTGCCCATATGTTATCAACAGTGGATAGTAATCTCAATACAGAAACATAGAAAAGTTCTAATCCTGTTCCATTAGTCCAACAGAACTATGAGAATGACTGATCAGCACTGGGACCTTCAGTTAATGGCTTAGACTAAAGATGATGGAAGCAAAGCATGCAAAGTCTACAGTTCTTGAAAGATTTGCAATGCCAAATTCAATTATACTTGAAATCTTCACATCTATAAAAGACAAAACTTTAAATATCTAAGGACAATAAAAATGCAATGAGGCAGAGAAAGCTTCAGTTTTGTTTGTAGTCTGAAATATGGTATAGTTTTGAAGAATAATGTTGTACTGGTATTAGAGCATTTGAGAGATGAAACCCCACAAAGATAGCTACAAGTTTCAGTCACTGGCTTTAGATGCTGCATTTGCCTTAAGCATTTATACTTATTCCAACAAGTGTTCAGTTCTTTTCTTAAACAATATTTTCCCAGTGTACCAAACAGGAAAACCCACCTACTCAAATTTCTTCAGTCTTGTATCTTCTCTTTCTGTTGATATAAAAATCTGTCCTGTATTTCTACACTTCCAATTTGATTCATGATAATTTTATCAAAACAGTTACCTTCCTCATATGCACAAATAATTTGAGATTAAGGTTTTGTCAGATATTGTTTGCATCCACAATTAACTTGGCGCTGAAATTAATACAGAAATTATACTGTGCCAAACACATGCAGCTATAGACTTGTTTCCCTGTATTTACATATACTTTAATCATAAGTGCTCTGGTTTCCTTGGATTGACTACAGGACTAGAAACTTGAGTACTAGAAGGAAAGATAGAATTAATGATCCAATTTGGGCTTCTACTTACACCTCTATAAATCAAGAGTAATTCCACTGACTCGAGTGGAATAACTAGCAACAAGATCTGCTAAATACTTCTGGATTTTCTCCTGCTAAGACAGACAAAGGAATAGAGTTACTTACAACCTTCTCCAGAGACACCTCCTCATCTTACTGGATTTCTATCTTAACTGGATTTGTTCACACAAGTATCAATCAGCTACACACTGCTTTACATATTTGCCAAGGTTTTTAATAAAGAAACTCAAGCACAAAAAGCTGTTCTATGTCTATTGGAACAGGAAAACTGTGAAATTTAATGGATTTGATGAATTATCAGGTAAACTGTTTAAGGAATATAAAGGCATTTAAGATACTAAACAACTTCCTTGCACAGATCTCTCCAAGGACTACCACAGAGACAGTACACAAAACCAAACCCTTATGAAATCATAGACTCATAGAATCAACCAGGTTGGAAAAGACTTCAAAGATCATCGAGTCCAACCCTACCGTGGTTACTGGACCATGGCACTAAGTGCCACATCCAGTCTCATCTTGAAAACCTCCAGGGATGGTGAATCCACCACCTCCCTGGGCAGCACATTCTAATGCCTGATCACTCTCTCTGTAAAAAATCTCTTCCTAATATCCAACCTAAACCTCCCCTGGCAGAGCTTGAGTCTGGGTCATTTTACATTTTTCTTCAAAGATAACAAAAATGTTATCTTTTAAGTAAAATGGTAATTCAAAAGGTGCCAGATCAGTTTGGTTACATTAGACAGAGAACTCAGATAATCAATACATTCTATTGATAGGAAGGCTTATAGTGCATCTCAGCATGTTACTTTAGCCTAAATAATCTTTCCAGGCCAGATACGCAAAATCCTCTCATTTGTGATTTTGTTGGTCACTCAATAGATCCACTGACTTGAGAGAAGCATTTCCATATTGCCTCTAGTAAGAATTCTTGCCAGTGGTTTTGTGTTATTTAGAAAACTGGATATGTGCACTGAACATATAAATCAAGTTTCCCTTTGGTGTTAATATAGCCTAAAAATAACACTTTCTTGATGTTCTTTGAATATGTATGTAGCAAAAGCACTAAACATATAGAAATTGATAATTTTAAACCTCTTTAGATTAATGAAAAGAAGGGGAAAACCAAATATATTAATCTTTGCAAGCAAAGTTACTACAGATTACAATGCATTTCATAATTGTGAGTCATGAATTGCAGCAGGAAAACCAACCATGAACAGGTTACTGCTCAATAAGGTCTTTAGTTCTGCTTCCACAAATCTTCTGTTTCTCTCATCACAACTTGAGATTTAAATATTATCCTTTAACAAAGGAAATAAATAAATGACTCCTACCTGATATAGCTGGTAAGACTCCAGACTGCAGTACTGCTGTTCCCTAAAGAAAACAGAAAATTTTAGAATGAAAAATCTTTACAAGAAATAGAAACTTCACAAAATAGAGCAAGAATGGCAGAGAAATCACTTCACCATCACTCAAACTTAACAAGTGGTTTTAAACCCAGAACAGATGCAAAGGCCCTCAGACCTGAAGGTGTTCAAAACATGTATAAATTGAAAAAGCTTATAAAAGGTTGTGTGTCGTAGCCACATACCTTAGGAAAGGCTAATGAACTTGGCTTTAGATGTTTTGCAACAACTCTATCAGGCACAGTGAACCGTAGCACTATTGAATCAACCCTAAATTAAATTACAATAAAGAGGATATCAAGCTGCAACAACACAATTAACAGATGTAAATTAAGGCCAGGCCTATATTTACTTAAAATGATAGGTGCTGTGAACAGACAGAAGCCTGGTGTGCCCCTGACTCAGCCCAATAAAACCAACACAGAGCTTAAATCAACTTCAGACTGCCTACAAATCCCACCTGTGACATCAGGGTTGTTCTAAAGGTTTTTGCCATCTCAAATGTTTCACATTGTTCATGCCATGGTGGTACAATGGCAGCTGGGGCACATCAAAGGAGTCAGACATACAGTACCAATATTTATTCACACTAAAGAGTAAGCATGTTCCCAAACAGGCTTGCAGGTCACATTTCTCCCCAGCTCTACTATCTATGTCATTCACAGCTGATCTGGAGGACACCCTGGCACTTCCACCTCCAGATGGTATCAAAGCTGCTCCTGCACAGCAACACCAAGGTAAGCTCTGAAGTCAGCCTGGTCTGTGCTGCTGACCACCACTTTGCCAGAGGTGTCTTATTTCTGTCACCTTGGTGAGAAGAATTCATCATAATGATCCTCTCTTTCTGATAAAGAAATGTGTCTTCTGGACTTTGAAATTGAAAAACTTTATATACCTATTGGACCTGAACAATAACACTGCTCAATTCCAAAATAATAAAATTCTATTTTACATGACACCTGACAGTAATTTTCCTCACCTAAATACACAGACTCCTGACCTGTGATATCTCTCTTTCCTATGCTTTCTTACAAGGTGGTGGCTCTTCTGACACACTCAGGACTTTATATATATATATTACATACATCTTCCCCCTATATAGGTGCTGTGTTTACTTCCCAAAATTTCTCAATAGAAAACAAAATAAAAAACTTACTTATTATCCATTATAAGTTCAAGTCATACTAATTCCTGTACAACATTTTCTTAAGGAAAACATATTAAGATGTAAAGCTCATTACATGTGATTATCACAAAAAACTGTTAGAGTTAACAACTAGATCCAGCTTTGGTTACAGTTCAGTGGAAAGGCTTTCTTTGGTTTTGGTGCACTTTGCAATCAAACAGAAAATATTAGAAAATATTATCCTGATACCCTTTCACCTAATAAAATGAACATTAAAAGAGCTTACTTGAACCAATTGGGGTGGGTATGTTTTTCTATTTAAATACAGGTTTGAACTCTGCAACACAGAACAACTTTCAACAGTGGAGCAGCACATAACCTAGGAGATGTTTCTGTCTGATCCTATTGCAAACAGAATCTACAGCCTCAGTATTTACTTGAGCTTTTATGTTAGCTATATATTTTAATGAATAAAACATTGAATTTGAGCACTTATTTAGAGTAGAAGGGAGGGGGAGGAAATCAGAAACACAGCTAAGTTTTTTTTCCTTAAAGAGAAAAACATCCCACAGCATTTCAGAAAAAAACAAAAGGGCATTTTATTAATTTAACCACAGTAGATTGTATTTGTTTTTATAGTTACTGTGTTCCACCACAAAAGTTGCTGTTTTCATTTGGGAAATGTGCAGAAGTATTGGAATAGATAAAGGACAGAGAAGTTTTGAGTCCATTGTAAGCAGAATTCTCTATATTTAAGTAGCAATATTTTTCCTTTACAGTAGAGTTGCTATGACATTTTTTGTCATTAGCATTTACAGCATACCTGAAAACATGTTTTTTCCTGCCTCTAGTAACTTATTAGGGGTGTACTAATACAAGATGCTGAAAATAATTTCCCTGACTTTGGTTATGTCCATGGATGTAAAGCAGATTATGTGCTAGCTTCCTTAATGGATTAGAAAGTGGCAGACTGCAGGGTTGAAATGCATAAAAATCTTATCTCATTACTGAGAAAGGATCTCACAACTTTCTTGCAACATTTTTGCTTTTAAAAACAAAATATTTTTTCCTTGGTTACTTGTGGAGTACGAGGAAAAACTATATGTTACTCAGTTCACAAAATGAATCAAAAACTGTTTTGGGAGGGGGTAAAATTATCTTCCTCACTTTGCCTCTACTTTCATTCATCTACACAGCTCTGCTGTCATTCAGGGCATGGGCCTGATGCATGAAACTAGATAGGAAGCCAGAAAAATATTTTTAACTCTCCGTAAATGCATTGCACATCAGAATATCATAAATTGTAGGAAAAAAAATGGATAGAAATAAAGAATAGGAAGCAGAAAACCTGAAAGGAAATTGAAAGCTCTTTGAAGAAATAATGGCATTTGTGTTCTTTGTTTAGACCTAATCTCCCAGAGAGGAGTCCTCTTTCATTATTGCAGATATTACAAGCAACGGTAATGCAAAGACACAAAGATTAAACTGAATATCTTTATGATTGGTTTTATTCTCACCTTATAGCAAAGTTGTTGCTTGCAAAATAAAATTTCCATTTCGGTACACCATGTTCTATTATTTCTGCAACTCTGAGGCCTCTAGCTGTAATCCTCCATATGGCAGAGACTTCACTAACTAGCAGTAGCAGCTGCTAAGGCAACTCAGCAGAAAGAACAGTAGGGAGACTTAAAAGCTCTGTTTTAGAATTTTATAATTTATAATCTGTATTTAGAATTTTATAACTCCACAGAACACAGCAAAACATGGTTTTGCCTGTAGGAGAAACTTTCTTAATTATTAGGGCATAACGCACAAATGTAAGTGCATCATTTTCATATGCAGAGTGTAACACATCTCAACCTACCATATGATTACATCAAAGAAGAAAAGAGTAAGTGACCTCACTCAAATAATATGCTTTTGTTATGCCTGCAATGATACTCAGACAATAACTCACAATGTGATTGTGAGTAAATCCTACGTATCTCATAATATTACTCATAAATACATTACATATCTTTCTAACATAGAATCTTTTATCTGTGACCCAAGAGCTGAGTGCTGAAGTATGTGGTGCAGGGCTGTCAGTTCAAACCACCTCACCACTACAACACCCACAGTAAACAGATATGTACCACTTGTATATCACACATCATGGACTACATGTCCAGGGCTATTTTAGCTCTGGTAGTGATCTGGCTGCTGTCAGATGACATTCATTTTTGATGTTCTGCTTCCAAATATTTTGGGTAGAGTTCAATGCTAGATGTTAGGAGAACCCACTAGTTTGATCTGCTGGGTCATTATTCAGAGATTAGCTCAGTTGACCTAAAGAGCTAAATAGAACCTAAGCCTCAGCATTTATTTCTCTGTGTGCAAAGGACCATCATAGTACATAATCCTTTTTACAATCAAAATGGGATTCTTTTTATTTTCCCCCTCTGGGTATATTTGGCATATCTTCACCTTTGTCTCACCTTTTGTTTACTTCTTTTAAAGTTTCATTTTATTTCATTCAAGCTTTCATTCACTTTAAATTTCATTAAATTCTCATTTTTTTAAAAAATTAACAGATAAAAATACTGTCCCATATGAATATCAGCATGCCTACTTTTCACTGTATAACTTTCCATACCTAATCCTGCTCTTCTGCTGCTTATGGGAGTTTACATCTTTGGGCACAAGATCAGCCCAAAAGTCTGGATCATGTAGTGTAAGCTCACTGTAACTCTACTGCATTGTTTCCTGGTTTTAGAAGATTCATAGTGGCAAAAGGCATCACAACCACGGTGTGAAAAGGAGCCAGAAGCTTGCAAGTTAGATAGACAGAAATTAAAAAAAGAAAATATTGTCTTAAGACTAATTCTTCCTCTTACTGACTCAGGGTAGGAACTGATGGATAGCTGTTCTATATAAAGTATATATTTTCATGGAACCAAAATATTTTTGTTTTCTATTTTGCCTCCTAAAAAGAAGGAACCTACACTTCCAAGAAAAACTAGACCAGCTTCTGTGGGATTTCATGCTGAGCAGAGCTCATCATCATTGGCAAGAGGAATGAAATGCCATTCACCTGATAACTGTCAACATTTTAGACACACCTCATCAGTCACAGCTTATGTAATTCCTTTTTTGTATCTTTAGAAATAAAGCTTTCCTTTCAGCTCATCGAAGTTTGGCAGCTTTTTATAGCTCCATTATTCTGCACCTACTAAGAATTAGAGTTCTTAGCACAGGAAAGACATGAACCTGTTGGAGCAGGTCAAGAGGAGGGACACAAAAGTGCTGAGAGAGCTGAAGCACCTCTCCTATGAGGAAAGGCTGAGAGAGTTGGGACTGTTCAGCCTGGAGGAAGAGAGACCTTACAACAGCTCTTCAGTACTTAAAGGGGGTTATAAGAAAGATGGTGACTGACTTTTTAGCAGGACTTGTTGCAATAGGACAAGGCTAATGGTTTTAAACTGAAAGAGGGCAGATTTAGACTAGATATCAGGAAGAAATATTTTACTATGAGGGTGATGAAAGACTGGCACAGGTTGCCCAGAGATGTGGTGGTTGCCCCATGCCTGGAAACATTTAAGGTCAGGCTGGACAGGGCTCTGAGCAATCTGATCTAGTGGAAGGTGTCCCTACTCACTGCAGTGTGGTTAAAGTCGATGACATTTAAAGGTCCCTTCCAGCACAATATAATATATGATTTTTAGGTATCTTTTGCTTTAGTCTAAGTAAACGTATTAAGTTTTGCCCCAATCTGAGGTCCTCAGACTGAAAGAAGAAATACTCAACATAAATAAGGCTCTCAAATTCTTCTTGCTACAAAACAGGAGTTCATACTTGACAGTAATAGAAGCAAGATTATTATTCAGCATATATTTAAAATCCATTCATAAACAGAGACTCAATTGCAACATTGGTCAGATGATTAATTTTAACAAATAAGGCGATCTAGATTTTTTCTACTCTCCCTTCCTTTATTTTAAAGCTATTGTTTAGTATAAAGGCCATGCAAAATATGCAGTTTTTCAAGAGAAAATCATAAAAATCATGATTCAAAATCCCTGAGTACTTGAAAAGCAGAAATTGTGAAGCAGACCTCTCTAACAGTAAAGAAACACTCTCCTGCCTGCTGTATATAGCTAGTGGCCCTTCATCACAATCCCACCTGCTTCACAGTTTGTGTGCAGAGGGAGGCAGCAGTTACAGTTACATTATATAGTTTATGTCAATAAACCTGTACTGTCATCAACTTCACAACGGAGAAAAGGACTCAGTGAGAAATCCTGAATGAAGATTTTGAAATCAGCATCACAAAGAAAGGTTTCAAGCGCTTTTAAATGGAAAAGAAAAAGTATTGATCACGTCCAAAGTTCTGGAAAACTCAGATACTTCAGCAAAAAGAAACCAGTCCCTAATGCAACTGACAGTTAAAGTACTTATCTCACAAGGATTAAAGACTATGATTTATTCTGTGACTCTAAACCACCAGAAAAGTTTAAAGCTGGAATGTTCAGGTTGCCACAGGAAAAAGAAAAAAAACAAGTTCCCAGGAAAGGTCAATAAATACACATGGAGCAACCTTTAAAGGTCATCTGCTTTGATGGGCAGTTTCACCATGTCGAGCAGTTGATTTGGTTCTGAAAACAAAAGATACAAAACTATGAAAGTCTATGATCCTATGTAACAACTCCAAATGAAACAGAAACTCCTGCTCATGGCATGTTTCAGGTGCAGGGCTCCAATTTCAGCCACAACCTTCTGATTACTCAGCTTCATCTGTCCCAAGCCAACTATCGGCATACAGAAGCATTGCTGAAGTCAGTTCAGAAACATCTCCGTTTGCTCAGCCAAGGCCAAACATTGGCTATTTTATGAGGCATGAAGCTGGCAATTTCAGTGGCACTGGCAAGCCGTGGCCTGTGTCACATTAAAACACTACCCTTACAACCTGTGAGATAATCACAGCTTCGCTCATCCAGAACTTACAGATCTTGTTTAAAAACCAGGAGATGAGAAACAACCAAAAGCACTGTTTAATTCTAGTCCAGATTAGTGTACCCATATTCTCTCTCTCATGTTTATACAGAGGACTCTTCAGTTCTGATTTTGATATATTTCTGTTGAGAGGAGTGTTCTACATCCTGCTCTGGGCTCCCCAGTTGCCTGCAGCCACAAGCCATTTGTCACACAAATCAGAATCATAGAACCATAGAATTTTTAGGGGTTGGAATGGACCTTACAGATCATCTTGCTCCAGACCCCACTGCCATGGGCAGGGACACCTCCTCACTAGACCAGGATGCTCAAGGCCAAAACCAGCCTGGCCTTGAACACTGCCAGGGTTGGGGCATCTACTACCTGCCTGGGCAACCTGTGCCAGTGTCTCACTGCCCTCACAGGAAAAAACCTTTTCCTGATATCTAGCCTAAACTTCCCCTCTTTCAGTTTGAACCCATTACCCCTTGTCCTATCATTGTAGTTCCTAATAAAGAGTCCTTCTCTGGCTCCCCTGTAGCCCCTTCAGATACTGGAAGGTTGCTATGAGATCCCCACACAACCTTCTCTTCTCCAGGCTGAACAGCCCCAACTCCCTCAGCCTGTCTTCATAGGGGAGATGCTCCAGTCCTCTTCGCAGCTTCGTGGCCTCCTCTGGACCAGCTCCAACAGTTCCATATCCTTCTTACTCTGAGACCAGAATAATATCATTAGCTCTGAAAACAACATGCCCTTACCATACTCTGAAGTTGGCCACTCATGGGAGAGAAAGAAAACCTGGGCTGAATCCTCTGCCACAACTATCACAAAAGCCAGTACCTGGATCCAGCTGCCAGCGAGCAGCAACAGCTCATAAATTCAGACGGTGGAGTGTCGGTTGCGATACTGAAGGGTCAAATTTCAGGCTCTCCTGCTGATAGTGTGTGTGCACATGGGGAAGCTGACACAGCAACAAGGCACATGACTTGCCCTTGTCTTTTGCTTTTCAAAACCAGACATAGAAGTTCTACATACCGGACAGTCACACTAGGAGTATGCTGAACAACTGGACTGTAATGCAATTACATGGTCACATACCATTTTTTCCATGGGACATCTACCTCATTCACTGCATGAGAGGGACACATGTGTGGGTACAATCAAGATGGCATGAGCAACTGTAAATCTGTCAATTCCTTAACAGTGAGGAGCTTAACTTTTCAACCTAAATAACATCCTTTTAACATCACATACATATCTCATTATGTATGTAAGTATTCTGACAGAATTCTAGAGGAAGCAGCTATGCAATACCATCCCAGGCATATAAAATACCTGGTGTGAACACATCAGTGATGTTTTTGGCTGTTTCCAAGCATTACTACAAGCCAAGCTTGTATATTTGCTAGACAAATATAACAAGTCAAGAGCATGTACAGCTGGCCCAAAGCAGTAACACAGACTCCAAGCAGATAGCAAAGTCCTAAGACACACAGCACCAAACTGTGATAAACTGTCCTAACACCAATATCAGCTACAGAGCTTGTAGTTACAGAGACATGCCTAAAACCACAACAGCTTAAACCACCAGAGAGAAAGACACTCTGATGCCTTCCGCAAACTGAGGTTTCGGTTACCATTTCTTACTAATTTCATAAGGTTTGAGTTTCTTACATTTCTTCAAAGATTGGTATGATGGTTCCAGATAAAACAAGATTATTAAATACTTCTGTGAATTTGAGGGTCTTAACTACTTAACCACAGGAAAAATTCAGAAGCATTGGTTCATTATTACATGAAGATTTCGTAGGGATAAATACAGAGATAACCTGCAGAGAGAGATGCTGCAGTAGCAAACCCTCTAGGGAGAGCCATAGAAGCAACTCAAATGAAAAGATGGACACTAATGAGTATGAATATTGCTGAACAGATGAGCTCATCTAAGCTTCTGGACAGATTTCACAGCACAAAAAGAGACAAGTACAATCAGAGAACATTTTGCTCTTAGTTCATGGTACAGGAGGGCGTTCATAGTGGGACCCAGGACTAGGCTGAGGAATTCCACCACCCAGAGGAAATGGCTAAGCTAGACATAGCAAATTGCCTCTGAGACCAATTTTAATTCAATGTATTTGATACACATAGCCAGAATTGGTGGAGGAGTTAGAAGACAGGAACTATATACAATTCTTCATGAAAAATAAAAACACCATATGCGAATGTCATAGGACATATTCATAGAACTTGACAACAGGGGCCAGCACATCCTGGTTGCAGAGCACAGAGCCCTGAACAAATACACCTGCAAACCGATGCTAGATACGTATTAAATGTATTAATATCAGCCTTCACTGCCTTATCTTTCACCACATATATCTCATAACAATTGTTCCAACATTCAGGACCCGAAAGACTCCTTACACAATTGCCATTAAATAAAAAACATCAAATACACTCAGCTCAGAAACAATAACTGCTTTTTCTCCAAC
>NW_008693475.1:35639-35993 GCF_000695815.1 Acanthisitta chloris | reverse complement strand
CAGGTCATATATTCCTAGGACCAAAATAGAGATAACCAATTCTTCCAGGTGATGAGAATCAGCTATGTTGTTCCCCCTAACTCCTCAGTTGAGCTGTTCTGATTTACAGTAGCAGATGATGTTCTGCAATTTTATGAAAAGGAACAATTTTTAATTTAAGTGTTAAGACATCCAGCAGATTTTCTGATTCAAAATAGTGTCTTCAACTCTTTAGAGATGTTTTCATAGCAACATTACATTCCCTTTTCCCCCTCTCAGAGCCTTGTACAGCTCAGCTCCTGTTGTTAAACCACTTCTCCTAAGCTACAGGCAGAAAGTCCTGCTGCAGTGCTTATGCAGAAGAGTTCAAATGCA
>NW_008693475.1:32445-35615 GCF_000695815.1 Acanthisitta chloris | reverse complement strand
TTCAGCAGTGCACCCACATCATTGCTTTAACCATTCACATTTTCAGAGGTGAACACAAGTGTTGTTATTCAGCTTGCAACTGAACCACAGCACATACAGTACCTCCAGCCATGCAAAAAGACAGTATGTATTTCTGTTTTAGGAGTTGTAAGGCCTTTATGGAAAGATGCTTATGAACAATAAAAATCAACATTAATAGGTCATATATTTGTATTCCCACAGAAAGACAGTAAAACTGCAGACATCTGTGCCTTCAGAGGCATTTTAACATGAAAGATTATTTTAAACTTAGTGCAGTTCTGGTAACTGGAAGAAAAAAACCCTTTTCTATTTATGTACAAAATATTTATTTAGTAATTTATTTTTATAGAGCCTGGCACTTCTAAAGTCTTGTCAAGTGCAATGGAAACAAAATAATGTATGCAAAATCAAAGAGACTTCAATTCCATGCATTCTGGTTTATAGTTCATATACCCCAAATTCCAACAGGGGGTAGCATTACACTACTGCAAGAACATTTGCTATTTAGAATACGCTCAGTTTCCCCACATTTGCTAGTCTGAGCTTCCTTCTTCAATAGATTTGTTAATTTCCACTCATCCTGCACCAGATGAAAACCACCCAAGGCAGAGACTCCAGCAGAACCACCATAATGCTGAAAATGGGGCTCAGATGGGCCCAAACATGTATGGAAACCAGCAGATTTGACTACTGTGCAAATAAGAAGTGCGTGGTTCTCAGCTCATTCTTTTTGTTCGGCATGTAACAGACACAGGAGAGGCAAGGTGCTCACAGATGGGATGCAACACCTCACATGATCCATTTCCTTTGTATTTTAAAGTTCACGAGACTAACTGTGCCACCACTGAACATCTCAGTACCATAGAAATACCTGTGCAAGCTTGACCATTGGGAAGTATTGTTCTGCATTTTCTTAGAGCAGCACATCTCAGTAGAAACAACAGAGTTCTGACTCAGAGCATTAGCCCATTTCAAGATTTTCAAAGTCAATGCAAAAGTACTATTTGGCAGGAAGTTTGGAGAGAATGAAAATAAACAAAAAGTACAATCACTAACATATAGACACATGCACAAATGTACTCACAAAGAGATTCAGATGGTCTTGCTCTCTTAGTTAGCAAAGAAGCAATTTATGGAAGATTTACACCAGCAGAGACATGCAAGATAGCAAGTCCAATAATCCATTCATTTCTTGACACTTGAGACATTCCTTCTTTGATGAGGAAAGGGGATGAGCTTCAACCAACATGCATAAGAGATATTTTACATTTTCAAATTAAAAGATGGCTCTTATGCCACTGTACTGAGATGTACCCTAACTTACAACTATTCTTGTAAAAATAGTTCCTAATTCACAAAAAATTAATCCTACCAATTATACAAAAATGCATGAAGTAGCCCTTTTACTCGTTTGCTGCTTGCAACAAGATTACAAATCCAAGTCAGCTAGTCATGCAGAAAAGGGATTTTTTTTAAAAATTAAGAGTTCAACTACAATTCCACAGCTAAGTGACAGACAGTAAATAGAGAAGGGTTCAAATGAAAAAAATTCAAAAGATGGCAAAGTGAAATCACAGATCTTAGAGACAAACTAAACCTAACTCTATGGATTCTTAGAGGTGGACAAAGTTTATGTTTAGCTATAATTACCATTTTGAAACATTCACCTGGGGTCTGACCTAGGAAAAGTCTTTTCCTTCTTCCACTTCCCCCAAAGAGTGTTGTTCCACAGTGTGAGCTTAGCTTCTGCTTGCACTAAAAATACACTTGTGCCTGTTTAGTAGCCGATGGAGCTATGCCAATTTACATTAGACTAGTCACTTGATTCCTTCCTTCCATCCCATTCCACATAAAGACACAAAGAAAAGAATCCTTGTTATAAACTGTGCATCCTGTTCCACAGAGAGAGAACTAGAGTGGGCTTAATTATGGGCCTATGAAGAATAAAAATGAAAGCCTTGCAATATGATCTTCACATTCATTTTACTTCTTTTTCAACCTCACATTTAGAGCTAAGGTTAGTCAACTTCTTCCAGGAAAAAAAAATTATTAACAAGATAATCAGTGATCATCAGTAGAAAGAAATGGATGGAACTAGGAGGACAAATAAGGGAGAGAAAGCTCAAAATAGTAAAACTAAGACAAGTGTTTTGCTTTATCCCCAGCCCATCACTGAAATTATGGTTTGTCAAAAGTAATGAAACTATAATTAAGCTGCACAGCTTCAAAGGATACAGATACTTAACTATGCATGGGGGCTGCTCACAGGCTTCTTCTATATCAGAGAGCACTGCTATAAATTATTAGATACAATTATTTCTGTAGGTTTTTTTCCAAAGCTTTCTATAGTAGTTATCTCCATAGCACATGTGTTCTGCTTGACTTTATGTCTCAAGAAATGAGATGAATTGGCAAAATTGAAATGTTTTCCTTGTGCTACAGGGGATTCAAGTATACAGTTACTAGCCCTGATATAGCCCACTTAGCACTTCTCTGTCCTTGTAATAAACCAGATCTGGAAAAGGTTTATATTTCCTTAATATTTTCCAGGCTCAAATTTCTTGTACATTCAAAATTGCTTCCAATCAGCATTGAATTAGCAGAGGATTCCACAGAATCCAGACTACTGCAGAGGATGTGGCTAGGGGAGAGGGAACACTGCCAGAGTTCATGTCCCACTGATTCCCAGCTGTTGAAACAGTCATTTCAGTTGATTGACAGCTGGCTGCTGCACTTTATCCTGCAAATAGCCTGATATCCTCATGTGACAAGACTTAGGAGCACAAAGTCAACTTTAAAGCCCCTTTTCCATCTACCCTCTGGACTATGTGGGATTGAACTGCTTCAAAGTTTCAAGGTCTGTTTTCTTTCATGTACCCCATTGTAGGAAATACATAAAAGATAACACCAAGACAGACAGACAAGCAGAACTTGCATGCAGTAAAGTGCCTTTACAGCCTACAAGCTCTATGTAAGACTCTGGTATTCACTCACTCCACCCTGGCTTTCATTTATTGTACGGATCACAGTCCCTTGTTTTGATCTTAACATCCCCATCCCACCCGAGGAAGGATTGTTACAGACATATTGATGCATCAATAAACTTCACTGGAGCTGACCCAGAGGGGATGGAAAAACAAGCTCCACAT
>NW_008693475.1:0-32434 GCF_000695815.1 Acanthisitta chloris | reverse complement strand
ACTCACAAGTTGAAGTACTGCCTGAACCAAGTCGGTTTTTCAAGACACAAGATGTTACACTCGCAAGGATGGCCAGAATGCAAGGAAGTCCTTCTCTCCACAATGTTATTTAGGAAGAGAACATAAAATTTTGTGTGTAACTGGCCAAAAATTGGGTAAAGATATTTTTTACACTGTAAAAAAAGATTTTCTCGGTTGGTCAGGTGCAATAACTTGAAGGTTTGACTGTGTCACCTTGGTTCTGACCCAAAGTTCCTATATTTCAAAGCTGAGTTTAGTCAGTACCAAGGGAACTCAATAGTAGGTATGTACTTAGTTAAAGTGGGGCAATTGGGTAGCTAAAATACTCCTCCAGAGGTTCCCTATGGTCATCTGCTCTCACACCTCTTACTGGGGAAGAGCTCAGAGTTTTACTTAATCCCTATTCAGGTAAAATGCCTTTTCACCTAAAAAAGAGATTAAAAAACAACTAAAGTCATTGCATCAAAAAAATTTGCAAAATTAGATTTGATGCAATATGCCTCACCTTAAGGATTTTAGAGGAGAATGCCTTAAGAAAACACAATACAATTATGGGGGTTTCTCCGCCTGTTGTTACAACTTGGCTTGAAGTTCAGTCATATCCTCAAGCATGTCTTCATATCTTGCTGCTTTCCAAATGCCAAAAAATTCCTCAGCCCTCAGGCAAATCCCATTCTTAGAAAGGATTGATTCTCATCTGCCATGTCCTCAGTCATAGACTTTCTGAATCCAATGAGTGTAAGGGCTCCTCCACTAATAACTTTTTTCCAGTAACTCTGCAGTTCTTGAAAGACACTATTTTTCAAGCTCAATTTCGCACACAAAAAAATCTCTTGCAATAACATATTCAGTGCCTCTGGTCTGTGATCTTTAAATAGAAAATGGCTTTGAATTATTTGTTGAAGTTATAAAAATTAGTGATAGGCTTGCCACCATTTGAAAACAAAAATTGTGGAGCAGCTGCTTCATCACAGCAGGTTGATTTTCTCCTTTAGCAACTCTCATTAATGACTTCCTTTTCTGTCCACAGTTCACTTGAAAGGCAAATAAACTTTCTGTCTCTCACTGCAGCCTGAAAACATTGCATTTAATATAATCATTAGCACTTGGATAGAATCATCCACATCCAAAGTAATGTAGAGACACCATCTCATCAGTCCTGACAATAGCCTTGGGAAGCAAACAGCATCCAGATACAGATATTGTCCAGCTAGGTAGGCTGAGGTAAGCTGGTAGGAGCCATGACAATAAAACCCTAACACAAAATTCCTACATCAACCTAAATCGCAAACTTCTTACCTCTCTTTATTTAAAGCGTGACAGTGCCCAAAACACCAATTTGACGTTAAAAATTCTTGCCAAGAGTTTGCCATAGACAACCAGTTTTATAGCACAGCAGGCAGGTTTGTCAAATGCATCTAACACCAAGCCAGGCAGAACAAGAACAACAGATTTCTGTATAGATTCTTTCTGTATTTCTTGAGGTCCAGAAGCAATCAACTCCACTACAGGACAGGGTTTGAAATCTGCCTCTCTTGGATATCAAGGATTCTTTATATCAACTCACATGCAGGCCAATTCTCTTCTGAAGTAAACACTTCAGTTACACTTGTTCAGTGGCCCTGCATCTAAGGGGGTCAGAGGAAAGGTGCTGAAGTCTGCAACAAGGCTCCTGCTGACCTCAGTGGGACATTTTGGTCAGGACTGTACAATTGTATGAGAGGCAAATCTGGCAGTCTTAACTTCTCTATGGACCTTTAAAGAACTCCTTTTCTTTCTCCTCTGGACAAGTTCCCTAACATTTCAGCAGAAACATTCAGAACTATGCATAATAAAACAATACATAAAATCACAAGGCAACTTTCAAACAGCCCGTCCTGAAAACTGTAGGAATTTCTATAGCAGAATGGCTTATGCACATTTACTAACTCCTTTGCCTACAGGAAATATTCATTCAGTTCTGAACATATAAATATCCTTAAGTGATTCATTCCTCAAAGTGGTTTCAGTGTAATGAAACCATGGAGCAGGTTCAGTGAAGCAGGTAATAAACAATTCTCTAATCAGGAGATTTGTTGCCACATATTTTCCTGCTAACAAATGCCAAAACTGCATTACCCATATGAAGATATCTTTACTATATTATTTAATTTCAATAACATAATATAAGGAAAAAAAATTTGCTCTTTTTGAGCAGAGTAATACAACTTGGTATAGAGTTGCAGAGTTAAATGAGAAACAGTAAGGATTTGCCTTCAGCACAACCTCTATACAACTGATACCTTTGGATCTAATCTGGTTACAAGTTCATATGGGATATTATCACTCAGACTAGAAGTATTTCCATAGATATCTTGAAGTAATAAGTATATTGGGAAACTTGAATTACCAAAACTAATTCCACTCCTATGTCTTGTCACAAATTGTGGGCAAGTTTAAGCACAGTTTGTGTAATTTTGTTGGAACACATTTCATCCTTCTAATTTGCATACTTGTGATTTTAAGTGGCTCTGTCAAAAAAGGCTGGTTGGAAAGGTTGCACCCCTACCATGCATCTATTTTCAGTCCTCTCATCTCCTCACAGTGAGCTGCTGTCAGCCCTCCAGACATCCCATCCAAATGATTGCTATCCTACTGACACTTGCCAATTCCTTCTGAGCCATGCAATTACTTTGATATCAGTGACTGTTAATCAAAACAAAATATTTTCTGCTTAGCCTTCTTTAATCTACAATCTTAAAAATAGAATGCTGGCAGACATTACAAACATTTTGCAGAAATGCAACTCAAGGAATTGAGGATTTTTAGAAAGAACTTTGTTTACGATCTTGCTGAAGGAGATGAACCACATTGGAATCAAACTTAGGAATCCAAGGGCTGCCACTGGAGTTATTTGCTTCCCCTGGGTTCAGCTCTATGTAATCTATGCTTTCCTTATCTCTTCTTGTGTTTTCTTCCTCTGCAGGTGGATTCTATTTTCTCCCTTTTAGAAAACTAAGATAGAAAGTGCCTGCTTTATAGGATTCTGTTGAATTTTTTCAGAAAGAAATTGATTTCTGTTTAGGAGCGGGGAGAAAATAAAAAGACACAAAAAAATTTTAAAAAAAAATATTAAAAAGCAAGACAAAGACAGAAAAAAGCCTTACATTTTTCCATTTTGGCCACATTCCAAGTGATCTAAAGAGTCTCTTTACAATTAGATCAGAAACAAAAACCCCACAAGCCCTAGATTCCAAAGGGAGTATTTTTTCCATCTTTTATTGTCAGATGACTCCTCCTTCAAAGCATTTCTTTCTCTCTCTTCAGAAAAGCCACTGCTCCCAACAGAGGAAGAAGTAGCCATCAGTATTAGTAATAATAAAAGCTATTATCCAGCTTGATTGCATTTGGGAAGGAAGTAGATTTTCCCATTTGTTCATTCTGATGGGTATAGAAGGCCAATATGTGGCTTATCAATGTCTCCATGGTTCTCTGACAGAAAACCAATCCAGCAACACTTCTGCTTGGTACAGAATGAATTCTGCTGAGCTATGTTGTCTACATTCCCTCATGTAGGAAAGATGCTCTTTTCTCTTGATATTGCTGTCATTTCACTTACCAGTGCTTCCATGGCAGGCACTTCTTTTCCCATTACAGACCATAGGCTACCTGTTCCCTTAGCACCTGACCCCAAGAAGTGCCAAGAGCTTAATTCTTATTATTCTGAATTTAGGACCTTTATTCTTTGCACAAATGTTGTGAGGAATCTTTTGTGATAGATGGAAAGTACCACAGATACAATTTTTCAGATAACAGATAAGGCAGCCTCATACAGGAAGATCTGCACTGTTCTGGTGGGGTTGGAATTTCTCATGTTTTACTGCAACAACTCAAATCCAGAGTTTTACCCACTAACTGACCTCCTCCACCCAAATCTTTGAAAGGGATGGGTCACTTATATGGGCCCTTACCAGCAACAGCAATGTTAAAGGAAGCTGGGTCTCTTCTTGATTACTTTGGAGTGAAAATTGCTGCCATAAGCATTATAATTTTGTACAAAATTACAGGGGTAAACTGAAAAGAAAAAAAAATTACTGCTTATCATCAGCATACTGGGAAAGAGGATCTCAACACAGTGCATAAGCAGACCCAAGAGCACCTCAGTAAGAGGATGGGAGCCAACCCTGCAATCGGCTTTGGGTCCTGACCAAAACTACAAAAAGGAAAACAGAACAAATGAAGCTCTAAGCCTGACACTACACCCACCTGTTTTATGCCCTTTTCCCCTCTCAGTTTCAACTGGAGAACATACTTTTGCTCCAATCTTTGATTTGCACAGTGCTGTTTGTGCTTTTGTCAATCCAACCAGCTCCAGAAATGACTGCATTTCATTTTCAAGAGCAGCAACGATCACGAACTTCTTCTATTTCAGAAAGATGTTGTGGGGAAATTGGTAGGTTTTAAGATGTTTTTGAATCTGTGAAAAGTCCGAAATGTAACACCACTGAATTGTAAAACATTTTGAGCCTTTTACAATAGCTGTCATCTAAGTGAAATGCCAGGTTGCCAAAACATTGTCCAGTGCAGATACCTCATTTAGTGGTGACATGGGATGGAAAATGCACATCACTGGAGGTTAATGTATCAGAGTCAAAACTCAAAGAACAACAATTGGAATTAAATCATAAAAGAAGAGAGCACAAAAGCAAGTTTTCAAATTCATACCAAAAGTCAATAAAAGCCAGAATCAAGGGTCATCAAAGTACACAAGAGCTGCACAAACACACCCTCACTGAGGTCAGTAATACTGACAACTGACTTCCAGATTCCTCTGAGGTGCAAACTGTTCCTGTTAAAGTTTTGACAGTATGTGTCTTGCCTAACTGCCCAGGGCTCTGAGACTAGAGCAGAAATACAAGTAGCAACAATGCTGTTGAAGATGACAAATGCATCATTCTCAGCTGAGAATTTAGACAGCCTGTAGCTTTTTTAAAGGTGGGAGGAAGCACAAAATGTTACAGCATCACACATCAATCCTGTAAAAAAATAATCTTTGAAAAGAGATGTAAAAGGTGTGCAATTACAAATAATCATGTTCCTACACTTTCAGAGAAAGCATGGAAATAAACACACTACAAGATAAACACATAAGGTGCTCAGTCTCATGGGGAAAGAGGTAATAACTCCAACAGGAAAAAAAAATAGCTACATTAATGCTGTAGACAACAATACATTGTGATTTCTTTAGTACTTGTTTTAATAACACATTAGAAAAGTACTTGATTAAAAGCCAAAAAAAGGAAACATTAGAGCATTCTCAGTGACACAGATGCAGCCGTGTAGTCATGCAGCTGCTGTTTCACAAATTTCATGACACAACACCTTATAGGCCTTCTCTTTCAGCCCTTTCAAGAGCAGCATCTACAATGAGATGCACCAGCAAATACCAGGTTTAAGGGTTTTTTACAGAATTTGGAAGGCCAAGACTATATTCCCAACCCAGTTACAGGCTGTTCCTGAACATGGTAAAACCAATCCAGGTAAGACCACAAAGGAGACCTCAGTGCAGGATGTTCTTTAGAGTTCAAATCCCTTCTCTGGCTGAGGACACATAATCCTTGCTTCTTAGTCTCTCCCTGGTCTACAATGCACAAGGGACACACAGATATTCAGAGTTGCTCTAGATCTACACAGAGACTCTGCAGGTGATTAACGAGCTCTGAAGGGGCACATAGTGCTGCATGACTAAACACACTAGTGAAGAGCCTGCTCAAGGATCACAGTACAGACATGCACATGCCTTCCATTAGAGTGGTAATGCAAAATAAAGCAGTTTCTACAAGACAGACTAAAATAGTTAAATATCCTGTCAGCTAATCAAAGCGTCTCCCCACTTAAACCGAGATCCACATCCCCCCAAGACAGGCTGCCCCCAAGGCAATTATCCCTGTATTATGTGGGGAGATATGCTGGGGATCCAAGTTTGAGGCATACAGTTACTGTGGTAGCAGGAACTCTACAAGTACCTCACGGAGGATTTGAGTAGACCAGCTCCTAATTTGAGACCATTGCCTCCAAGAAGGTTTTGGTATTTTAAAATGATCAACAAAAGTAGGTGGCTGAATACAAATACAGCATTGATGACAAGAGCCACACACAAACTGACAAGTTCTTTTCTCCACTATCATGGTAAGTTAGCTACCAAAACAGTAATCAAGACTATATTTCTACATAAATAAGAACTCCCACTGCCATAAATATGAGATTAGTGTGAGCTAGACATAAATAAATGCAATTCCTACTAATAGGCACATTTCAAGCTGTCAACAGTGATTTGCATATAACACTAAGTAGTATGAAGAGACAGCCATAATCATTCCATATTAATTCAACTTGCAAGATGAAGGTCAGGGGACAAAAAGCAAAGCAAAACTAAAGCCAATACTTATCAGATGGAAAAGAACAAAACCAGTTGGAAAATAATTTTATTTTTCAGACTTCTAAGAAAATTTACAAACAATGGTGGTGTAAAAAAAAGACACCCTATAAAAAAATTGACATTTCTCAAACATTAGCATCAAATAAAGTTACAGAGCAACAAGCGTACAATGAAATTCTATTAATCAAATTAGTATTAGTTAAGTAGCTGAAAATGTAATAAGTAAAGGCTAATAACAAATCTTTACAGCTTACTCAGAAATTCTGTAACAATCCAACATTCTGAGTTTAAATGATACAATACACAATGAATTAATCTCTGCAATCATCTATAGCACTGAAATCAACCAGGTAAAATTACATAGCCAAGACACGCCTTGTGAAGTTTGTAAAGGACCTCTTGAGCACACTGCAGTTACATACAGCAGAAAGCAAAACACCCTGCATGCTTGCTAATTAATCCCTAATGTCTAATATGAAATACAATATAGAAATAATAGAAGCAATATTTAGTGACTCTCTTCATGCTGGTTCTATTCTTCATGCAGAGTGAAACAGAAAGGCTTCCTTGCCCTATTTTCTGTTTGAGCCTTGGGAGTTTCCCAGGGTATGTTCTCCCTATGTTCATCATGGTCCTTGTCATTAGTGGAGCAGGTGGTTCTTAACAAGCCAGTCCCAATCATGAACATCACCATGCCCTCCAAATACGCATGTCTTCATCCTGCAAACTGTCTCCAGCTCTGCACATGCTGAACTCCAACATGCACACACAGCATGCCCAAGCCTAACCTCCATTTGCCAGAGTTTACATAGAGGGCAGAAAACAAACAAATGATTATACCCTTAATTACTGCTGTAGTCTCTCCTCTGCTCAGGTCACTTACTCACTTTAAATAGTAGGCATTTAAAAACCATTAATACAATTTAATTGACAGCTTAACTTGAAATTGCAGAGGAACTCCAAACACTGGAACACTAAAACCTTTTGAACGCAAAACCTGATATCTTCAATAATCCATAAATCAGCTCCTTCTGACCCTAACTGCATCTTTAACATATCCTGTTCAGAGCACAAGGAATAAGAATTATTTTTTAGTTACGGAGTATGGATTTGTGTTTTTACTGAGTTCATCATGAGAAACACCAAAGACACTGTCCTTTAAATACTGCTAAAATCGCTCATCTTGGCAGCTCAGAAGAATGTATCAAAAGGTCATTTTTTCTTTCAAAGTAAAAATAAACTCATGAATCATCCCATTTAATGATGTTTCTTTTCTGACTGCTTACGAATGGATGTCTAAAAGAAAAAAATTAGCAGATGTGCATATCTCATGCTAAAACAAAAAGAGGCTTGCAACACCGTTTATTATTAAATTTGTCTAAATATTGAAAATAACTGGAATTCTTGCCAGCTTATACTATTAGGGCAACTAGAAACACCATGAAACCTGAGATCACTTTACAATAAAAGTCATGGGGATCTATGTTGTTGAAGTCAACAGGTAGTTAAAGTAGTGACATAGTTTAGCTTTTAATGGTTTTGAATATATACAATGGAATATTCACTTTCAGCTTCCTGTCTCCCACAAATATTCAGGGTAAGATTTGATCAATTCATGTCTAAACTGACAATTCGCATCGCCCAGAACCATTTAGACCATGTGACTTAACTGTTCCTCAACCATTTCTTTCCTCGCTGCTCATAAGAAAGCCACCTTTGAGCACTCTGATCCCAAAACAGAGCCCTTCTAGGAATCAGAATGAGGCATTTTTCCCAGGTTCCCTCTAACCCCAGGCAGCAGACACAGGAAGCCATCAGCAGATACACTGCTGTGCATCCCACTGCCCGCACAGCAGAAAGAAATGGGAGGCTGAATCTGAGCTCCTTGCACCCAGCCAAGCTCTGAGAATTGGGCTAGAGGGCTAGTGTGGGCCTTTGGTGCAGATGGCTGGCAAGGATGGTCTTGGAAGATCACTGATCTTACTAATTAATGTAGACAAAACCTTATGAAGCCTTTCACTCAAGGGTCTCCCTACACCCCAAATGCTGCAAGTACATGACAAAGTAACGTCCAAGGTGCTATGACACCGGATATACAAGTGCCTGAGGTAGGCAGCACTTTCTTTTTTTCAGACATGTGAAGGCAGTCAACAGTGCAAATGCATGAAACACTTCATGAGAATAAAATAATCCCTCACATTTATAACCTTTTAATTTGTCTTTCGTCACCTACTATACGCTCAAGCCCTTTTCATAGGTGTGGTTTATGTAATCTCACATCCTTTACTGAATGCACACACTTCAATGGCAGTATTTAATTCCTCAAGAAGTCTCACTTGCTGAATCCTTCACACATTGTCCTTAATCTGAGCATTCATCTAACCTTCTCAACCTTTCAATGGCTCACTAATAAAGCAGCTTTACCCTCCTTCTAGTTCAGCAAAAATATTCATGAAAAAAAAATCTTCTCCAGAATCAATAAAAACTGATACAATTTCTTCATGCAATATATAACTGATGTATAAAGCTTATTGTCATAAAAAGGCAAGAATGTAGCAGGGTTCAGAAAGAATTTATAAGAATATAATAGTAACAGATATTGGTAAATGTGTTTAGAAAGGTATATGAATCTCTGTAGTTTAGGTTTTAAGTCTTTACATGACTGGTGATCCAAAACAATTTTTCCTGCAAATAAACTGTCCTGTTCATGAACTGCAAATGAGTTTATGTGTACGTCCTCCAAAGTATCTATCATTGCCCAGTTACAGCCCTGGATTAGTTGATCTGCTATGAATGGCCATGGTGACTTGACTATTTTGTATTTTCCCAGTGAGAAACTTGGCTAATCTGGCTTCTTGTGCAAGGCATGTTCAGACTACAGTGATAAAGAAAAGAAAAAGATCAATATCAATAAAATAAAAATATCCACTCTGGTCACTTTTAGAGCAGTACATACTATTTCACCTCCCTTCTTTCTTCTTTGTAAAACCAAGACAGAGCAATGCCCGTCACGCTAGCTTGCTATTATATGACAATTTCAGCCCTCCCAGTGCCTGCAAATCTTCTATCTCTTTCACTTACATACATCCAAAGCCAAAATTGGCCAATTTAAAAATAATGACTTGTAACCTATATTGTTCAGTCTTTTCTTGACCAGGCACAGAATTTTGAGAAAACCATATGCTAAGACTCTCCATTTGAGCATAAACAACACCAAAAGTTATTACCCATTCAAAATGTAAAGGAAACAATATTACTTATCACCTACAACTTAGGTAATTTTAAATTAATCATGCTATATTAACTAAAGTTTGTTAACATCTGCTCAGTGTTAGGTATTTACCTTTAGTCCACCACAGATTGGACAAGCTGAAAAAAGAGCTCTTGTCATCCCAAGGTGGGGGCTACATGTGTCACAGGGGTCAGCTGAGGCCCCACTAGGTGGTGACAACTCACTACTTTTGGAGTCTGACACCTGTCCTTGTGTTTTTGTGTCTGACCACCGTGAAACAAAATCCACATATGTCTCATCACTTGAGTCCTTGCTGCTTTCTGCAAGTAAGGGTGAAGGCCTCCCTCTGTCCTGGCTGTGCTCGGGTACCCTCCGTGCTTCCAAGTGTGGTCGTAGCAGTTTTGGGTCACTAGCACCTTGAGGAGATAGAGCCTGGTCCTTGGGTAGTGTGGAATCCGCACTCTTCGGCTGCACATCTTTAGAAGCTGCCTGCAACACACTCCTGGGGATATCGTAAATGTGTCTGAGAGAGCTGGGAACCTGATACTCTGATCCCACACCTCTCTGGGGCTCACCGTGAGGACAAGTACATAAACTCTGATCCGAAGGAAAGTTCAATGGCAAGCTTAGCAATGATCCAAACTCATCACCATGGCAAATATCCAAGCTCCCAGCATAGGAAGAGAAGCTTCCAGAGTAAGAAGAGTGACTACCAGTAGCTATTCCACCGTCGGAAGAACCCTGACGACCTATTTCCTGCAGCTGTCTGGATCGGAGGGGCTTCGGAGGTGGTTTAGTGGTGCCACGTGCCCCTTCTGGAAGGGTTTTTTCTTCCCCAAGATGAATGCCCTTCGCAGCTGCCAGTCCATGGCTCTCTTGAGAGGTGCTGGCCGAAGACTGTTCAGGCCAAACTGTCAATCTGCTCCCAACACTGACGTCTGAGTGGCTGGTATCTGAAGATGAGCTTGAAAGACTCCTATCATCTCCTAGAAAAGAAGAAAACACATCAACCTATGTTTAAAACACAATCAGAAGACTGAAGCATGGCAAGTATGTACAAACAGGAAGGACCCTGGGATTCCATCTGCTTTTTGTAAAGGGAACTGCTGTAAGAAAGCCAGAATTCCTGCAATAACTCATATCCCCACCGGATAAATAAAATTAAATACTATGTTACCTTGCCATAACCCTACCACATTGTGCAACATAATGCATTTAGGGCTAAATTTTTAAAGTTTATCCATCAAGTTCTCCCCTTTCCAAACATATTTTGCTTCCATATAGTTAATTGGGTTACTGTACCAAAATACAACCATACATCATTGTACAAATAAAAATGAGACTCCTGCTGTTATAGAAACATATCTATATACATAAAGATCTTCTGTGATTCCTTTATGCACATATTGAAATAAATTTTTTCCTCACTGATACTTGCAAGAAGTGCACTTTTACAGATAACTACTGCAACCCAGGACAGAATATGGAAGAAAAAAGTTCAACATTTGCATGAGAGAGCATAAGGACAAAACACAAACAAACACAAAAACACTTTCTTGTAGTGACACACGTAGGCCACAATGTTATCTTCTTCTTTCTTAATAAAATCCACGTGAAAACAGAGGCAGAAAGTGTATATGAAATTAGGCCATGTTTTCTGGCCAGATTGACTGGATAAATAAAGCCCAGATAAGCTTATCTATCATCTCATTTGTTTTCTATCAACTTAGTCAAGTCTAGCAGTTATATGCTAATTAAGAAAAAACTTAGGAAGTCTCACAGGAATTTAGTCACAAACCATATTACCCTGCAGCATCTAGGCTAAAACAGCCATGGACATGTATAGAAGTACATTATTAAGCTCATGAGGATCTTCACAGGGCCTTGTAGGCTTTAGAGTCAAGAGCAAAGCAGATGTTTTGAGGATCTAACTTCTGCTATTAAGCAAATCAAGTGGCAGTTCAGGGCACAGGCCCTTTTACAAATCCAGTGCTAGACAACAATTCTAGTTGGATACATTAACAACTCCAGAAGAGACAAGTAGAGATTCTTGCTCTCTGTACAAGAATAACAGCACTTAGAAGCAAAGCACAGGAGTCCTAGGTTTTACTACAAAAATCTGCCTGTAAGCCTGATGTGTGAACTATACAAGTCAGTCCATCTCACAGGCTGGAGTGAGTCAGGTACTTAAGCAGATATCAGACTTGATGCAGACAGTTCTTTCTAGGTTAAACATGCAAAATTCAGTAGGACTCAGTGCACTAAATGGTTTTCCTTTGTTAATAGTGTTTGATCGAAAACTCACTCTGCTGAGTTGAAAACCTTCAACCTATATCAAAAGACTTCAGACAACGCTGCTAAAGAACTGCCCCACAAGAAACAGAACCCATATTTTTCTTGTAAGCTCCACATCTTGTAGCAGGTTCTTACTGCTAATGCCTGTGAATGAAGAAAAAGAAATCATTTTTATTTAATTAAAGGTATCTCACCTCCACTGCCTTGGCGACTTGTATGGGACAGCAAGCTTAAGCGCTTTTCTAATTGCAAAGCTTCATGAGCCAATCTTTCTTCTGAATAGGCTGGATTTGCACTTGGATCTTTAAATAGAAACAGAAAATAAATAAATAAATAAGTAAAGGAAAAAAACACAGAAATACATAAAAAAAGAGAGAAAGAAAAAAGACATTATGTTAGATAAGAATGTTAGATATTCTTACATTTGAAATGCTGATTGGAAGAATGTATGGGACAATCTGCCTTCAAGCACATCCTGTAGATGTGCTACACAATAAGTTAAAATTTGAAGTGCCAAAGATCTACAGATCTTATACCCAATGTCTGTAAGAGATACCACCAGGGACAGAACACAGAAGAGAACAGCACCAAAGGCAATAGCTACAGAGATAAACATTAGCATCCAGCAGGTCTAGAGGACTTGAAGCTAATTTGGCCTGTAAAATGTGTCCTGAATTCACTGAACTCATTGGGAATTTTAACATTGAGAAAGACCAAATTTTTTGTTCTACAAATTTACAAATCTACATCATAAAGTCAGAGTGATTAAATTCTGACACCTTCCAATCCAGTTCACCTAGATCACAAATACTTTGCTTTCAGGTTTGATGTTCAAAAAGCCATTAAGTTCAGAAATCAGGTTAAATAAGCAACCTGATGTCTCTCTGTCTTCATGTGCGAGACCACTCCTAAAAGGTACTATTTGGGATTTTCCCCATACAATTTAGTGAGTTTGCTATTCCAGCTAAAATTACTTCGCTAAAGAATGCTCATTCTATTCCAATTTAAAAGAAAGACCAGAAGTTACACGGAACATGGAAGAACTTTCATCAGTAAAACAGGCTGCTTTCCTCTAAATCATTTTGTTTCCAGCCAGGAACAACAATAAAAACAGGTATCAGAAGTAATCATAACCATTATCCCAAGAGAAACCTTACAGATTCCTGCAGATAGTTCTGACAAGTGTGCCATGTTCAGCAGTTGCAAAGGCTATGGTCTGCTGACTTGTTCAGCATCAGAAGATTCAGTAGTTCTTATGAATACATAGGTAAGTAAAGTAATTGACAACAGATAAAACAGATTATCTTCCTCACAACTGCTGCTCTTGTATATCTGATCAACTGGGTAGCAGTAGCACACCACAAAACCATTGAATCATTTAATAAGAGGGATAAAAAGGATGAAAAGGGCTGGCTATACATTGCTGTGATTGAGTTAGTAAGGCAAAACCAGTTGTAATGATGGAAGAACTGTTTCATTTTCATCCCAGGTCTCTTAGTTTTAAAAGACTTGGATTTGATGTTGTCAACACAGCAGCCAAAGCAAGTTCACAATCAGGGGAAGGAGCAGTGCCAGGTGAGCTGAGGCTCCATGGGATCTCCCTACATTATTAACTACCTGAAAAACACTTTCTGGTCTGCCCTGGATAGATCCAAGTGTATCACAGGAACAGAAGTGACAATGCTGAACTTTCTTTCCCATGTAGAGGAGATTTCCATCTTTAGCAGTCTGCAGTTTGGATAAGATTATCAGACAAAGCCAGACACACACAGTCCATCTATAACAACACGTCAGAAACCAAAGGTGTTCTAACAGGGACAAGACAATAACACCCATGACAAATAGGGTCTGTGACCTCTGCATCTCCCAGCTCAAAGAGTGCTTGACACCTTTCAAACTTGACTTGAAGAACAGAATATAGGACTGTTTGATATGGATTATTTTGTTAGGTCTCCATTCCTATTTAAACTGCAAGACAACTTGTATTAAGCACTGACTAGTTCAAACCTGTGCAACTGCTTACTCAAATGAAACCCTGAAGGCTTCCATATGGACCTCTGCCAAAGAAAAATACAAAATCTGGCCACCAGCACCTATGGCGCAACCCAGACATGTCCATGCAAGGATCTGCTCAGTAGCACACAGAGATACAAACTACTGCTTGAATCAATTTTTTAATGTCCTCTGCTCCATCTAGTTAAATGCCCTTATGGCCAAAATAGGTTCAACAAAGATGTTCTATGAGCACTTCGGTATAAAGTTGACATAGCAGATCAGCAAATTAGTCAAACCAGAGATGCAACAGACAGTAGCTTCAGATTCTTATACTAATATCATTATACTAATAATATACACTAATATTATAATACTATTATACTAATAAGCAGCAGAGACTACCAAGATCTAATGAGGAGATTTTGCTATAAGATCAGACTATGGACTTAAGCTACTTTTTAGAGACCAGTCCTTACTGAAGCACATAACCTATGACCTCCTGTCACATGAGTGTAGAATTATGGCCAAAAAACTGTAAAATGAGAGGGTTTTTTCAGCAGCAAAGTTGGATTTGTTGGCATCTTCCTATACCTTGTGTATGCCCAATACACAAACTCTAAATAACTGTGTGGCAATTTACCATACTAGTAACTCAGGCAGACAGAAGCAGCATGACCAGTACTGAGACAGCTGCCCAAGGAAGTTCAGATAGCTTCTGCCCACACAACATCCTACAATAGCTTCAACAGCTCTAAGAGCAATTAGTAGCTTCATTTCCCGAACTCTTAACAAATGTATCCTGTCATGTGATTTGCTCCTGCGAAATTTAGGCCATTAGATTCACTCAGATCCTTCAATTAATAAAATGTTTTAACATTTTCCAAACAAAAATGGATCCCTTGCTAAGAGTTAAAAAACTTTTGTGTGAGGCAGTCATTGAAATCTTCTTAAACATTGTTTTGGGTCAAAGTAGAATGATTACATCAAATGTAGCTGGACTAAAAATGCCTCTGATGGAGATTTTATTTTTGTAGTCCGTTGGTGAGGATTCATTAAAGCCACATCAGCTGCTCATTGTGGGAGATGTTGCATGCTTTGGTAATATATGAATAAAGCAACACAGTAATTCAAAGCTCCAGGGTAGTGCAATAAGCACCTGTCAGGAAAAAAATGTGCTGTATTCACTACCTAATTGATTATATGCATCTTTAAAATGTAATATTGGCTACTTACTCCATTAAACCAAATTAGGTAAGTTAGGCTGAACTAACTAACGTCCTTCCTTCCTTCCTTCCTCACTTCCTTCCGCCCATTGGTAAACCAGGCCTGGACCCTCACCTTCTTGCTAACATCTCAACCCCTTGTAAGATGTCTGGAGGAATGAGAAGATGTCCTACAAGTCTGAGGAGGATCCACTTGGTACAAATACTGCAGAAGGCAGCCACAGAGCTGTCTTGCAGTGGCCAAAAGTATCAAGCTTCAACAAAAAGAAAGAGCATCAGATAGATCCTCAGCAAGCAGCACTATACACATTCAGTCAGTCACAAAGGAGCCCCAAAAAAGCTTCCAAAATTAAAAGAGAGCATCAAGACTATCAACATTACGCCTGGGGTCTTTCCAGACTGCAGGACTAGACTGTCATATAGTCTTAGCCATATTTAGCAAATACTGGTCTGCCCACTGATCAGAGATATCACTGGTGGCTGTTGGGCCTTTGCTGTGTTCAGTTTGGCATTCAACATGAATCTTGCTAGTCAAAAGAAGGAATTCAAGACACACCTGATTAACAAACACTTCTCAAATAATATGCATGCAAATTCAGTATAGATTACAAACCATGCAATCACTGGTCCATTACTAAATCAATATCCAGACTTCTGTCAAGACAGAATGTAAAATTCTCTAATCTGATTTCTAAGTATCTTGTCAAGGAAAAAAAATGACACCATGCTAGTAGCCAATTACCTTCCAGCTAGTAGCTGGGGAAAACAAGCCATCCAAAGACATCTCATCAGTCACTTGAGTCCTTTATTTAAAATGTTACACTGCCTGAAAACATCTACAGATGCCTATACCTACACCACCATTGCATTCCCACTCAATGCCATATGTCTTCAGGCTTTGTTTATGAGACCTGGTCATGCAGCTTTTAACAAATCAAAACCTTCAACCTGCTAAAGGAGCTAGCAATAGGACTATTTTGGTACAATTTTGAAGACTTAGTGGACTCCCAAAACAAGTACCACAAGTAATAAAGTGTAGAATATCTATTATTCTTCTCCCTTTCCATTTTATTTTGGATGTACACATACTAAAATTATTTTTTATCATGAGAACATTAATTTGATACCCATTTCAAAAAAATCACACAATACAGGTTGGAGGGATCTCAGGAGCTCTTTAGTCTAACCTGCTGCTCAAGGCAGGTCTGCTATGAGAGATTAGACCAGATTGTGATACCTTGCAATGGTCAGTCAAATTTGTGAGTTCCACTGCACTGGATTTTCATTACATATTTTACAGATGACATAATAAAATACATAGAGAAATCATGTATCTCTGTGCTAAAAACAAATTCTTTTAAGAAATTAAGGTATACTTTTTAAAGCCACAACCCTGAAAAGCTGTGAATATTATCCCTGAGCAAATATCCCTTGCAGTTTACAAACTCCATTTAGATACTGTGTTTTAGGAATCACTGCAGCAAGTAAAAGTAAGAAAACCAGTCATTTTCCAGTTCTCTTCAAAGCAGTGTCTACCATTCCCAATTAATTTCATGCTAACACATAAATATTTCAGCATTCCTTTTAACCATATGGTTGAGGTGTTTGTACATGAAGCAATTGGCTTCATTCATTATTCTTTTTACAAAGAAACTACACAGATGTTGACTGCACAACATTACATTTGTGCACTGGGTGTTGGTGTCCAACACTGCCAATGTGACTTTTTCTACCATTTTACCTTCTCTCTCTGTACAAGGGCCCTTTGTGTGTTTTCCTTTCTTGAAAATACCAAACTGTTCTTCAAGCATATTTCACGCTTAAAATGGAAAAGGTACAAGCAACAGCAACAAGCCAAGTTCAAATAGCAAACTGTGGAGAGAAGGCTGATTCCTCTAAAAGCTTTTAAATTACACAAAAGCAGAACTTTGCATACATAAAGTACAGTTGATGCTGTGTAGCATTCTGCACTGCATAAGTATGAATAACATTGACTAGAGGTTTCTTGGTAGAAACCCCAGTCTGGAGTTTTGATCTAGTTACCTGAAGTGTGCAGGTGATTAATCTATTTAATAGCTAATCCTTTCAAAAGGTTGGGTGAATTTCAATACTTGAAATTCAGTATGCAGCTGGTAGACTTGGCCTTTTCAAACAATACAGTACATTCTGTGCAACAACACACTTGCTGAGGAAAATTAGTTTATGGATGAATCACTAGTATTGCACATGTGCATGTGCCTTAAACAGGTCTGTGCAAGCTTCTGCATGTGATAATAAAAGAAGAACATAAAAAATAATTTTTTTTCTATGAAGGGATGTGTACATAGGGAGTGACAACAAACTGGAAGAGACAAGGGTAAAGATACACAGAAATGAAAGTTAGAGAGGTCAAGGTAGCTTGGCTAAAGCAGGGAAGCCTGCAAAAACATGGGCACAGTTCCCTAGAAAACACTTCTCCTGTCCAGGGAAACAAGATGTAATCAGGTGGTTGAGTAGATCTTCACTTCATTTTAGTGGCACATCCATCATGCACAGAAGAGAAATTGGAAAGACCTCAGAAAAGAGGTCCACTCTTACAAAAAATACCAAATCATCTCCAGGATGTTCTACATCCTCCTGATGAACTTTGGTGAGGTCAGAGCTCTTACAGGAGGGAAGGGAATGTGTCTGTGGCTATGCACAACAACCCACAAATGCCAGAACCGATAGCTAAGATGTGAAAGCAGATTTACTCCTGCATGCCTCTAAGAAAGGATTCTTCAGATAATGTGCCATCTAAAATTAAAATTTCAAACAATATTTTTTTACAAAAATACAACAGAATAGTTGCTTGTAGACTTATTTTTTTCTGGACACAAATTTTTATTAAATGAAAGACTTTGGAGTTATATATATGTAATACAGTTTTAGATAAGCAGAAAAACATGTTCAATAGGAAAGCTTTAAATATCAGCACTAATTTTTGTGTTTATTTTGCTGGGGTTTAGTTGCTTAGGTTTTTTTAACCCTCTACTTAGTTGAATGTAAACACAGATCACCATGGAGGAAGAATTTTTTTTTGCCAACTATTCTTTTTGATTATTTAATTCAATTCAGTGTTAGAACTATGAGATAGCAAACATGAACTGAGCCTTTTTTATTGCATTTACTTTAACTTTTATAATTTAATTTCAAAAGCTTCACATCCAGATCTAATATTTTCCAGTACATTTCCTTCCTGAAATTATCTAAATCTTACAATAGCAATAAAGCCATGTCAAACACTTATTAACACTTACACAGAAACTCTCAGTATTTCCTACAAATCCCACCTCATCCTTCACCTATTCTCACTTATTCCACTTATCCCATTTATTCACCACTATTCCCACTTACAGCCTATTCCCACTGCCTTCCACTGCCAAGTCACGGATATTTTTCTGCAGTCTCATTTCTACACTTTTGTCCTGTTTGACAGTAATTCTGACTCAATATTGTACTCCATCTGCTGAAGTCAAAAGGCAATAGGGTTTACTATCACACCACCCAATTTCTTCTCTGAACGTCACAGTGCATGCAGCATTTACCATGAAATAGGAAAAGGAATTTAATCCTTGCACAGCAGAAAAGGACCTCAAACTGCAAAACTGAAATGTGATGTGAAGGCCTGACAATATTTTCTGAGGTTAACAAGACTTAGAACTTAGTGTTTTGGATGAAGTCAAAATGCTCTAGAAGTTAGTTCTCCATTAGACTATCAAAATAGCAATGCAGACATGGATCCAAGTTCAAACGTGTAAGTTTAAAACTAAACGTTAGGATTCCTTTCAGGTAAATTGCCATCTTTTAGTACTGTTAAATAAGAGAGAGCTAAAGTTAGCAATATCATCAGAAATATGAATAAGCCAGAGCAGCAGGGGGAAACTGGTTACATTCAACTTATAAATCTGTAGTGTGACATTTCGGAATGAAAACCACTTTGCACTCTCCACACCCTTAGTGTCTGCAAGCTGTTCTTACAACCACAGCAATAAGTGTGAGACATGGCAAGTTCCTACTTCGCTCCGTTACTCTATACTTCCTATATTAACCTGGTAGGACTGGACGCAAACCAAAAGGGCCTTTGGTCGGGGAGATGCCACGGACGATACAGTCGAACAGAAAGCTGATCTGCTCTCCTTCAGCACAAGAGAGGAAAAAGACACCAGCCCCTGCAAGAAAGCACAACATAAATATGTGGGTTTTACCTGGATACATTGGAAATATATTTAGCTGAAGCTATTTATAACATAGCAATCAAAGAGTATTAAGTGCAGGCCACAGGAAGTCAATGAGACATTCTCCAGGAAAAAGAAATAAAAAAATCAGGTCAGCACAATGCACTATATCACAAATTCCATAGCTACCTAAGAATTTATGATAATTTCCTGACATTCAGGAACTTAGAGTAATGTCATAGATTCATAGATTGGCTTGGATTGGAAGGGACCTTAAAGATCATCTAGTTCCAGCCACTCCCCGCAAATGACAAAATGGTAGCTTTATTCTCAACAGCTGTCCTGGTCTTTTATTCTTATTTACCACTAAAATTTTGCAGATGAAATGTTAGCTATGCAAGTGCCAGGGATACTAAGAGTTTATTCAACAAAATGAGCCAAGTTAATTCTACTTTTATCCAGTTTTAACCAAGAGGAATTTTTTATATGCCAACAAATTAGGATTTGGTTATATTGCTGGATTATAGTATAAATTTTCCTACACTAAGTCCTATGTGACTATTATTAACAGAATGTAACACAACTCCACAGGTTGTCATCAGATCTTTACCCTTTGCTCTATTCTGATATTTGCTTTCCATTCATTAAGAATAGCCCCAAGCAAAATTAGAATGAGAATCACTAAATAAACAAACAAGTTCTGAGCTACATGATATATGGCTACATGGACAACAGGAAAGACTAGAAGAGCTCCACAGAACATTTTATTTGAGAATTGTCAGTCCAAATATAAACCACATCAGCAAAATATAAATTATTATCTTAAAATTGCAAGCAAAAGACCATAGAAGTAACAAGCAATTTCAAGTAAAAAATACACCCAAAACAATAAGCAGACACAAAAGGAAATTAAATTAATATTTAGACCTTGAAGAAGTGCTGCCAGTTCACTAGAGTCATGCAGGATGGAAAACTAGAATACCAAACCTTAGATCTGCAGTGGGTTTTGCACGTTACTTTCCAAGGGACTTGAGCCCCTGACCTGAACATACATTTGGCTTCTGTATGTCTCTAGTGAATTCTGAGTTGCGTAAGTATTTTTGCCAATTTTACTCAAAGAAGGAGAGCTGATCTTGACCAGAATGACTGTATCCCCTCCACTTTCCACACATAAGCAATGGATACACTTTTGACAGTTTGACAAAGGGCAGTGGGATTCAAAGAAAGAGGATAATAAAGAATGGGCCACAAACCAAATTAACTATTTTACTAAATCAGATATAAGCAGCAAGCAGTAAACTGACCACTCTAGGAAAAGCGTATTCTGGTCCACACTCTTTTGTCATTCTCAATTATGCCACATCTAAGTCTCTGCCTGTTCTGCTTAAATCTATTCAAGATAACATTGTTAGCAGCATCTTTGTAACTGGATTTGTCACTCCACCACATTTGCATCTCTTCAGATGTTGCTGATCAAAAATTCTTCAGCCAAAGAAATATATACACACCCTGGCTTCAGGATCAGAGATTCATCTAGGATATTACAACACTAATCACACAGTCTGACAGGTATGAAGGTTTCTCGTGGTGACTCAGTCACAGTCTTGCCCCATTTTCTCTCCCAGAGGGATGCCAAAGTCAGATAACACAGAATTAGAAAAAAAACCAAAACTGGGTGCAAAGTATATATTCAGAAATTATCTGAAATTCAGCTTTTCCTTTGAGGTGACTTCTGCTTGCCTGCACAGAGTAGAGGGAATCTATGGAGATCAGTTTGCCTAATCTTGGATGATTAAGTCTGACTCTTCCCCCATGAATCACATCGATACCAGAAGCCTTTCTTGGGGGAGCAGGGCAACACAAGGCTTTGCTGGACTCTGAACACAACTTTCGTGTTCCATGCATAATAAGCAAGCAGGACGTAGAGACTACATAGCAGAGGATGTTCATGTCTCAAGCACAACGATACACTATGTGGCTTGATAATTCAGCAAAATCCTACACATCCATGTTGCCATTCAGGAAAAAAAAAAAAAGGAAAAGAGAGATTCCTCACATATTTCTGTATAAGAGTATATCAGGACCACTTTGTTCTTTTATCAGCATCGTCAAGAGCCACTTTAACTCCTGAGAGGTTCTACAAGACTTTCACTGTAATGGAATCAAACCAGTAAATGTACACATGAGAGCTGGCTGCTTAACTCAAACATTTATTTCTGCAAAGAACTATCACTCATTTGGAAATCCCAAAAGCAAATGTGATGACCTTTATATAACTAGTGCAAACTGTGTATGTCCATGTGCATGTGGATACGAATTCAACATACACACAAATACTTTTTTCTAGATTCTATTATTCACAGGAGCACCTTAATTGCTGATTAACTCTCACATGAAACATTTTCTTTCTTGTTTTGCTACATAGGACTAGATTGCAAGGGAAGGAAGAAGTCCAAGGGTCTTTGCAAAAGGCATCAAGTGAGGCTTAACTAAGTTATGTTTTAAAAGCATATATAGAAGTAAGAAATTACAGTTCTTTTCTGCTTTCCTAAGAAAGCTGAGAAATTCACTACTAGAAATTACACATCTAAGTCATGTGTTGGAACAGATTTGGTGCACAGGCATTTGGAAGCTGAGGAATATGTGGTATGCATCACTGTAATACCATGCAGCTGTTTACCAGAATGAAGGACTCACTCACTCTCTCCATGGGGTAAGAGACTTGGTGAAAAGCAGCTTGTAACCACTTGCACCAGGCTGAAACACTAAGCCAGTCCTCTGTGGCAGTACAACATTCAAGAGAAGTTGCCAATTTCATAAAACTTCCAAGTATTACCAAATCTTGTTAATGTTTGATTTTAATTCAGCATATTAAAAAGCAAACCCATGCACAAGCACCCTCAAAATGAACAACAGCCAAAAATTACCCTGATCTCCGTACTGTGTGTGTGAAAGTAGGAAGGAAGAGTCAGCCCCTTCCCATGAATTACTACTCTTAACAGGTGCCAGACAATGCTAGAGCCTGAAGTCATTTAGCTACAGGACAGGTATGAACTCAGGCAGTTCATTTCATGGCAATCAGCATGTTGTCCAACCAATATGTGTCAATCCTGGCCTTGAGCAAACCCCTTTAGAAGGCATCTCAGGCTGCTCTTCTCTCTGGGGAAAATGACAATGGGTGTTCCTACAGCTTAGTGGTGTCCCTAAGATAGGGACATGACTTCTAAAACTAAGGTAAGAATGGTTGTAGTCTCCAGTAGGCCTAAGTAGGAGACAGCACAGAACAACATCTGCATATAAACACAAGTTTTAATCTACACAACCCATGTGTACTGCTTCTAATTTTTTAATAAACGCAGAAGTAGAAAGAAAGAAATAAAGAAGTACTTAATTGCATCAAAACAACAAAATGACCACAGAAATACCCGTTTATCCTGCAATTAGCAGCAGCAGCAGCATTTGAAAGGGTGCTAAGGGTACTACTAACTCCTTTCTTCAAGGAGACACTGTCAGAAAACATAAGGCAGCTTTAAGCCAGGCTCTGGAAGCTAATCCTGAAGCACTTGAACATTGGAGAGCCTGAATTCTCACAGTGTTAATGTGCCCTTTTATTACCCTACTTAATTTTTTCACGTTGACCTCCAAGTCAAGACTCTCCTGGCAAATGGACATTTTAATTGGTGCACACCAATTGAGCTAACAACTTAGGAAAGCGAAAGGCTCCTTTTTTCCAGCCTGTTGCTCTATGTAAACCTCTCAACTTCTAGGCCCAGATGCCTGTGTTTTTTCGAAATGGTATGTGTAATTGAGCTTCAGCTGCAGAGAGCAAAATTTTGTCTCAGAGAATAACTTATTTGCAGCTGTCAGAAACAGAAAAAATTATTTTCTAATCTCTACAATTGCGATGTTAAAAGCAAGAAAACATTGAAATGTAAATGTTCTTTTTCCTCTTTATGAATAAATTCATGTTAAATCTTGAAATTAAATCTTGGAATTAAATCTTCATTAAATCTTGAAAATGCACCTGGCTTTAAGGTTTGAAATCTCAGCATTATCTCAGATGCTTTCCCTTTACCAAAGCCTTTGGAGTTGAACAAAACCTTCACTGAACAACGAATTCCAGAACACAATTAAGTATTTTATATTTATGAAAAAGTTTTGTGAGGAAACAAGGAACAGAAAGTTAAAGCTAATTCATATCCTCTTAGGCCTCATTTCTACCACAGATATATCCAAAAGTAAGCTCTGCTTCTGTGTAGGGCTTCATGGAGTTTGTTGTGGAGAGGAGAGGCAATCTAACCACAAGATCATCAGTTCCTTTCAATTAGGTATTTATTACAGTAGTAGTGAAACCTTATATTCACTAATCCTCTGCATTCAGAGCTCCACAGGAATAACGTGAGCAAAGATATGGTTTAACCTACAGGAAAGTAACATTAATAATAGAGGCTGCATAATCCTATATGGTGTTTCCATGACAAGGTAATGGAGAGTGCTTTTGTTTAGGAATCAAAACAACTTCTGTAATAACATATCAGGTTTTTTCCTGAAGGCTACTTGTTTGCCTACTCCTCAAGAGTTCCAGAGGACTGAGGTAAAAGAGTCAGGTACGTGAACAAAGATGATCTTTCTCTTTACCAACACTCCTCTGTCAAGAATAACCAGAGTTATATTTTTATTTAGGTTCTATTTTAGAAAAGCATGTTCTTCTAGTGGCAATATTAAATCAAATGTTTAGACTAAACACATATTTAAATGTTGTAATGCTCGTTTAAGTGCTCAGTTAAGGGCATCAGCTAATTTAGCAATATAAGTTTGAATTTGTAAGGAGTTTCCAACTGTGGCAGGCTATTTTGTACCAAAATGATTATACTGTTCTTCTCTTTGAATGCACACATGCAGGGGAAAGGCAAAAACACCTTTTCATGGCAACTGAAATGTCTCAGCTACCAAGACAGACATTTCTTAAAAATGATCAACGAAGTAGTGGGACCCTTTTCAAAGCATTTATCTAATTCTGATCATCTGTAACATTAAAAAAAAAAATAAATCTTAATTCATACCTAAAAAAGCAGGTATACAGGAGAGGTACTGATGAGCTCCTGTATTCTACCAGAAACCAGTGTAAGTTTAAGGCAGCAAAAAACAGCACCATAGGTAATTCAGGTTCCATCACCTACAGTTCCACATTTCACAGAAACAATTAGGTTGGAAAAGATCTCTGAGATCATTGAGTCCAACCTTTGACCAGACACCACCATGTCAACTAGACCATGGCACTAAGTGCCATGTCCAGTCTTTTCTGAAATACCTCCAGGGATGTTGACCCCATCATCTCCCCAAAGTAAGCCCAAATCAGTTTAAATTCTTGGAGCACAGCAATTACATCAGATCTAAAACAAGCTACAGAAGAAATGTCACAGTTTAACTAAATAATGTAAATCAGGGACTATATAAATATATATGCCCCAATATTTCTGGGCTTTCTTATATAAGTAATATCTAAGCTTGGAAACTAAGCATTTAAGTGTAGGAGCAGGGACCACCATCTAGGGTCTGTCCCTTGCAGTTGTGCTTCCAGACTCAAGGCTATAGACACATACTCAGTTTTTCTCCTGATCTGAGTGACATTTGCACACCTGTTTACACAGGGAGGCAACTTCTTGGCCTTTCTGTGGACACCAACCATTCCTCAGGAAGGAAACAAAGACTTGAAGGTCTGCAGATTGAAGGAGGCCAGGAACCTGGGTTTTCCACTCCATAGAAGGCAACCAGAAGGAACATGCAGAGCAACAGTATGCATGCCCCAAGAAAGAATATATTTGGATTTGGATCAGCTCTGAAACCTTCTAATTTTTAAGTCTGGTAGTTGAAGAAATCCATTATTTTCACATTTCAGTATGCAACGCAAACAACTCCACATCCAAACTGGTGATCTGCTTACCCACTTGCACTCATTGATTATCAGTTCAGCATGGCTTCAAACTCTGATTTTAAAGTCAAACTTTTATGATTTCTAATTATATTATACCAGTGAATTAATTATCTTTCTTTTTCAGCTCTTGCACAGGAACTCTGCATTTTATTTGAAGTGAGAATTTGAGAAGTTCTAAACTGGACATTGGAACAAGAGGTTTCCTCTCCATCTAAAGGTGCATCTTGGCTACTAGGCTACAGAAACTAGCTTCAGCTTGCTTGCTTTCATTTTGACCCCATAAATCTCATGGTCCCATAAAGTTACAAAGCTACTAACATGAAAGGGACCAGAGAGTTGTTTCTAACTTTTAGGAGCTGAAAATTCCCCACAGGATTTATACAGATTAAACCATTTTGCCTTGTCTCTTGCATGACACAAGCCATAAAATTTAATTACCTTATTTTTGCTGTGCTCAACAGCAACTTTTGACTAAACATCTTGTGGAGAGCCAGGGTAATGTTCAGTCAGGACTCAGTCACATTTTTACTGAACACCAGGGTTTAAGTCTGCAGAAATCTACTCAGAACAGACCCTCTGATATGAGGTTGCCTGTATGACAAAACAACCCAACTGGTTCTGCACTTCGAATGAGACTAGCATTTACATTTCTACAAAAGGTATCAAACAACATTTAGAAGACAGGTTCCATCTGTACTTACAGAAGCCACACCTGGTACCCCCTTCAAAGATGAATCCATTTGGGACAGCTCCATACCGACGCAGATCTGAGAGCTTCCACTGCCCCATGACACTGGGAGGAAGGTCTTTTGCAAGGACGAGAATGTCATTGCAGAAATGCAGGGTAGCAGGCCCACTCTCTAGTTTAGTGCCAGGTGCTACAAAGACTTGAAATCTATGAACTATCAAATAAAGAAGAAAACAAAATTACTATAGAATATACAAGTAAGGTACTATGACTTACGTTACGTAACTCATTCTGTTCAGCTGTGGTACTTGGCCCAACGCCTGCTCACACCATGACTCTCGAGTAAAAAGATTCTACATGGAGCCCAGACAGCCTCATGTAAGTAGGTGTAAACTCATTACTCTCTATTATGCCAGTTTAGGATTGCGAAAAACCACCATATCTTTAGTTAATGCTACAAATTATTGAAGTCGTAATGGCACATTAATTTAGCCTAAATCTTCCAGGCTGCTCCCCATCTCAGATTAGTCAGTTGTTCAGCCCACACATCAGTTACCTTTTCCATCCTTGCAACACTACATGGGTTTCTTTCTGTCTCCTCTAAATAATCCATGTGTCTCCTTTCCTGCATGCATGCACACAAATAACACAGTGCTCAAGGAGCCCAAAAGCCAAGGCTTAAAGAATGAGGCAAGTTCTAACCAGACCTCTGCCACTGACTCATTTGCAACCTTTAATAAACTGCTTCACTCCTTCCCTAGCAGTAAAACAGGGAAAATTACATTTTTCCACCTTTGTGATTCTTTTGGGAATTGGTGATGGAAGATTCCCAGACATTTAAACTGACTAGGAGATTAAGTGATTCATAGGTAATAAACACTTTTAGATGACAGTTAATTCTTCATATCTCACAGTCTAAACTTCAAAAAAGTAGAGAGGGGGAAAAAAGAAACACCTATCTCATTCATATTTACAAAATTCAGGTTCAAATCCAAACACCAGTATCCCACATATTGCAAGGCCCTTACCTAAAGTAGCCGTTGTTCTAGGCTGGTCTCCCACTTTCTTGTCCAAAGCTATTGCATTCTGAATAACAAGTGATTGGGATCACTTCATGTTTGGACCTCCACTACTCCTCTAGTTTCTTTTATATTGTGATTAGACACAAGAAAAACCCATCAAACAACAAAACAAACAAAAACAATACCATACCCCCCCAAAAAACCCCAACCTAAAACAAAAAAAACCAAAACAAAACCAAAAAAAACCCACAACCACCTGTGTTGGTAGAGGGAAGCATGTTATATTTCTGGGCAGAGGGTTTTGGTGGAATGTTTATCAATAAGCACATAGATTTAACTTTTGGTTGTGCAGCAAAGATCATTCAAACAGCTACCTGCCTATGAAATCTACAGGGTAACTTCCACATAATCTCACTTATTACAACCACTCTTCCTTGTTTCTTGCCCACGGTTCTTCAAGCATCATGAATTTCATCTAGGTCTGAGTCTTGCTTCTCATCTAACTACTTGCTATATTCTTAGTTACGATCTGAGCTGTAAGTCAACTCCTCATCTATGACATGCATTTGGTAAGTTCCCTAAGGCTCCAGCAGAATTAGCCACAAAGTCATTCCAGTGAAATGTGCAAGGGGACAGAGATAGATCTAACTAACCACAGCTCTACTTACAGCTCTGCCAGTAGTACTGCTAGGGAGCAAATCAATAGTCACACGATGTCCCCTTTTGGGCACGCAGTTGTTATGCAACCTGCTTAAACATAAACTATGAAAAAGACAGCAAATCCATCATGATGAATAAAGTTCAGTACGGAATCTTTAATGTCATTTGCGCCCCTCTGCTCAGTTAAATCTGCCCAGTACTTTGCTGGCAACTAAACTGTAGGAGCAGAAGCATCTCTATGCTTCATAAATGAGGAATGGAGCACATTCTTCACACAATCAGTTGCAAGTTACAACAGCTGCTGAAAACAAAGAGCTCCAGCTCAAATTCTAGACCACTGTCAAAAAATAGCATATCCAAATCTGAGCAAAGCCAAAGTAGATGAAAAAGCATAGCTGAAAGTGAAGGTTTTGCTGTATGCAGCTTTCTTGGTAAACTGGATTTTTTTCAAAATTCTTCCCAGCCACTGACTTCTACTCTAGGAAAAAAAATTTTATGAAGACAAAGAGCTGAGTATACTCAAAAGGTACTACTTAAATTCATTGTTTTCTTCAGCCAGTCTTTTCCTCTTCATAGCTCTTCAATGACCTGCAGTATGCTAACTTCTCAGAATGAGCTGTGGGTTCAAGCACTCTTCTCACATTTGACCTATACCTCAACTCACTTAATACCACTGTTTTCTCTAATCCAGATTCTTTTCGTGCAGGAATTACATCCACCTCTTCTGTTAAAACTTAAGAGAAGACATTGGGAACTCCAGTGCAAATGCCTCCAATTCTGTGGTCTTCATTCAAGAACAGTGTCAACTCCTTTCACTTTTTTTTTTTTTTTTGCTTCCCAGACTCTGAGGTCATCTGTCCCAGCCTATTTTTATCATCCAGCCACCTTACTTTCAAGGCACACAAAGACACCCTTACTGCACTTTAAGAAAAGACACCAGTCACCATCCTCTCTTCATCTTAATCTCCTCTCTTTTCTATTTCTGTCTACTCAAAACTAGATTCACTGTAATTTGACTTCTTTCTCCTAACTGAACCTGCACAGAAAGATAAAATCCTGAAAAAAATTTCTATGCTATGGTCTATCCTCCTTGCCCTAAGCTTTTTTTCAATTAACTTTCTACAAATTATTGCTAGATTAACCAATTATACTTGTTTACTTCTGCATTCTTTACCCACACACATATTCTCTCCCACTCCACCTTTACTCCATGGCTGCACATCATCATGCAATAGGCTCATTCACAGCTTTCCTTGAAAAACACTCTTTGCTACTTCTGCATTTCCTCCAATCACAACCATAACTCTCATACCCAGATTGAGATCAAATACTCTTTTCATCCCAGCACTGTATCAATGCAAGATTATAAAAAACAGATCTACCCTATGAAATTCAAATTCTCCTTCAGGTTTTAGGACAAGTGCCTTGTATATATAGATCCCAAAGTCTAGTAAAAAAATAAAACTGGAAGACAGCACAGCTGTATCATCGAAGTGTACCCACTACTCCAGCTACTCATGCTTGTTTTATTGAGAAACCTCCTCTAACCTTTCCTGTTATGCAAAGCTTCATATTTGATAGCTCTGAGAAGTACATCCATACATCTCTCTTCTGATACTTCTACATTTTTTTACTGCAAAATTCCCAGGCCATCTTTCTACATATGTACTGCAAACAAACGAGCCCACAAACCCAACAGATGGCAGAGCATATGTAACAAATGACAAAGATGGCTAATGTGTGTCTCCCACACACCTACCCTTCTTCCCTAGTTATGACTAAACAAACATAAGACAGATACTATGGATTACCAACATTATCACTCTTTGTTCACCACTGTATGTTTTAGAGCTGCTAACCAAGAAAATAAAAGGATGCAGAAAAGTGAAGTTAGCTGGAAAGAATATGTCTGATTATACTCCTTATTGCAAGAAGCCTCTCCCTGAAATGGGGCACTAGCAAAACCTAGCAGGCAGCTCAGCAAACTGAGTCTGAACTAGTCAAGCTCTTCTCAGGACTCTGAATCTCTTAATTCAGGCTCCCTCTGAATACTGTTGCCAAAAGCCCCAAATAAATTGCCTGACCAGAAATAGAGGTCTGATCATTTTGTTTCAAAGCTATACACTGTCAGGGCTAAAATGAAAAATCTAAGAGCTCTCATACTTATCCATCACCACAGGCACATACTGTAGATGAAACCTATCATAAGGGACACCTGTTTTAAGGTCTAAGGGGAAGACCAGTCTCTTCACTCTCAAATGAGTGATGGTCTTTTCCTGAACTGTACTTTTAATTTGCATTTTAGCTTTGCTTTTTTATGATTGTTTGCCCCGTGGAGGGAAAAAATGAAAAAAAAAAAAAAGTGAGAAAACAAATATTACCTTCCCCCAAACTGTAGCGGATTCGTACATCCCAAGCATACATTGTTTCCTTGTTCTCAAATCCCAGCATCACAACTTGAGAGAGGCAGATGATTGCAAGCGTGTGATTCAAGCCCTCATAGGAGAGCCCAGGATCCAAGCCACAGATGTCTTCTAAGGTCATGCTGCTCCTCTCCTTATGCCCTTTTGCTCGTTCAGATTTATCCTTGTACACCAGCATGAGCAAACAATCTAAAAGAAGCAAAACTGTCAGAGATGATGAGGCAGAACATAGACCATTTCTCAGCATTCTGCTGCAATACAAAGGTACTTTAGACAACTGCACGGTCAGCCTGATCAAGTCAGTGTCAGAACTCCTATTCCTTTTCCCACCCCATCCCCAGGTAGTTTGCAGTCCTTGTTTTCAGGAAGCAAACATTGAAGGCATGTTCCAAGGGTAATCTGCAGGCTCAGAAATAAGGAAGCCAGTAATAAGTCTTCCCTCATCAAAGTCCAGTGGCTTTTCAGATACTCTCCCGAGTCTGGCAGGGACTGACTCATTAACTCTAAACGTTAGGGGTTATGCTATGATAGCTGTTCACATTACAAACTCTAAAGACTGAGAGGCTATTGTCATATGTATTTCCATGAGAACATACTGAACCACAAATGAAATTCTTACAGTACTTCGCAGATTACCCAACTACTAAATGGCGAGCAGACTGCACTGCCAGATTGTTAGTGTCAGCTCAGGTTTCCCAGTTAAATGTTACACAGTAGCCATTGCTAAAAATCATTATGTGCCACACCTTTTTCTAGTTATTAATTTTAATATTTGCTTGTGTCACCATGTATTTTTAACCCCTTCCTAGAGGTGTTTATTACACAGCAACCATGCAACAGAAGAATGCGATTCAAGTGCCACAGTCCCAATGGGAAAAATCACATTTTACAAGCAAACCCAAAAGATACGAAAAAAAAAGGGTAACCTCTCCCACATATGACAGAGGCAGCCCTCTTTCCCCCAGGTTCCCTTCCCTATCACACAGCACTCAGTTGTAAATGAAATTAGTAGTCAATAACAATGCCACAACATCCACAGCTTAAGCTGAGCTCCATACTACAAAGGCGAAAGTTAAGCTCCATACCACCAAAAGAGAATTAATTTTATGAATGCTGGGGTGTAGTGCTCTGAGTCCTAGTGAGCTGCCCTGCAGCTCTCAGCCAAGGACTGGCAAACCTCCAAAGGGATGAAAAATGACTGAAAGACTGAACTGTCTGCTAACTGACATGAAGATTTGCATGGACCCCCCAATTGTCTTTGTGCACCTGTTAGCAAAACCAGCTGCAACCACAATGTTTAAGCATTCTGCAATACAGTTGTGCACGTGAAGAAAGAAGAACTGTGGTTTACGTGCCAAGAAAAGCAAATCACTTGTGCCTTTTTTTTTAGTAAATCTGGGTAATTTAGCTAGAATAAAAAATACTGGTTTTGAGGAACAAGCTGCATTATCAGCCAGGCTTCCTCATCTAACCCCTTTAAACTTGGCTTACTCACATTAGAAATCGAGGCCCATATACATGTGTTTAGATAGCAGCTCTAGAATTAACAGATGCCCTTTCACGTAGGGAAATTTAACAGATTCAGATGAGATTTAGGTATTTAAGACACTAAGAAATTACTGTAACAACCTAGGCAACAAAGAACTAGGTCTGAAGAGCTTCAATTACTAAGAAACCTTTAGTCTACCAGCAACAGCCTAGGAAAGATGCCATAATCCATTCTACAGCAATGCAGATTCGCATTTTCTACGTGCAGGCAACATTTAGCCCTGGAAATACAAACTTTTGGGCCTAAATGTTTTCCCTGTTGCAAATAAATGGGAAAACCTGAACCCTCTTTTTCTCTCCACAGAAGCAAAACATCAGCTCCTCGCAACATTTTCCACTTCCCCTTCAGAAGGATGGAAACGATTTCTTTTTCTTCTTAATTCCAAATGTCATTTTATTTTTAAATCGAAGCGATATTTTCTGTCAAAACACTGCTCAAAAATAACTACCAAGCTTACAATGCCAGGGTTGGAGGAGGGTGGGTTTACAGCCAGCAATCACCCTGAAGAAATAATATTAAAAATAAATTTGCATATCAAACGGGCACCAAACCCAACGGTTATGCCATGGAAAGTTACTTTCCCCGGTGGTGTTAGTCAGAGTTTGGTTTGAAGCGGTGCAGACAGGACAGGAGTGCAGGACGCTCCGGGAGAGCCGCCCGGGGCTGTCCCCGACGGCAGCGCAGCCGGCAGAGCCCTGCGAGCTCCCGGGGCTCCGAGCCCCGACCCCAGCGCCGGGAGGAGGAGGGAGGGACACCCCAGCCCTGCTGCCCCTCTTA
>NW_008693474.1:16803-18216 GCF_000695815.1 Acanthisitta chloris | reverse complement strand
CAGCCTGGAGCGCTGGGTGGGATTGTTGTGCCTGTGCCCTGGGGCAGGGACAGTGTTCCCTGTGGGGACAGGGACACCCAGGGGTACAGCTCTGCCCTCAGCCTGACATCCCTTGCCCACACACCGACCCCAGGGCTCAGTGTGATGTGGGGTGCAGGTGCAGCAGGGAATGTACACAAGCACCTACTGTACATCAGTAAACTTATTAAATGCTATAATACGGCGTCATTCCACCTACTCAGACAAACACAAAACATTTCTGTTGAAACACACATGTTTTGGTATGATTTATGGGTCAGTTTTAGGAAGAAATGAATTATTAGGAGGAAATCTTCCCTGTGAGGTGCTGAGGCACTGGCACAGGTTGCCCAGAGCAGCTGTGGCTGCTCCATCCCTGGGAGTGTTCCAGGCCAGGTTAGGTGGGGCTTGGAGCAATCTGTGGTGGTGGGAGGTGTCCCTGCCCAGGGCAGGGGGTGGGATGAGATGATCTTTAAGGTCCTTCAAACTCAAACCATTCTGTGAACTCCACTGCAGTTTCTGATACGACCAGTTCTTCAAAAACAAGAAATTTCACTTCTGTTACTTCCTCTTCATATGTTTCCCAAACAATTTCTATTGTTTCTTCAATCTCATCACTGCTCTCTGTTAACATACCCAAGAGAATATTTCCCTCATTATCTTAAAAAAGTCCCTTACTCCTTAACTGCAATATTTTTCCCTTTATCCACCATGTTGAAGACAGATTTTAAAAGAAAGTGTATTAGTTATTTGTTATTAGTTTGAAAGTGTATGAGTCATTAATCTTATGTCCTTTCTCGTTAATTAAAACCCATATTATATGTTGGGTTGTGCTTCATTCTCTGCATGCAAAACCCTCTCTATTTTTCCCAACCATCAATTAACATTAACTCTTTCTATCTCTGAAGCTCAAAGTCACACTTGAGTCTTGCTCTGCCTTTTCCTTCACCTTCCAAAGAAATGAAGGTGGAATCAGGTGTGAAATCCAGAATCTGCTGTGATCCACTGGTTCAGAGTAGCCTCTTCTGTACTACCAGTGAAAGAACAAGACTAAAAACACATATTTTAAAAAGCCAAATACAGCAATGGAGGCAAAATCACTCATCACCGAACACCTGTGCCAGAGCACACTGGAAATTTCTGGAAAGTTTTGCGTTTTATTTCACATTTAATGGCTTATGTGGCTTTAAACTAATCCCTTAGTATTATTCATTGTGCATGATTATATTAAAGTCTTAACACCTTAAATCAATAATAACAATAAACCAGCTAGCAGCCTGTTAACACCTTATTACAAGTTCCTTCTTCACACAGCAAAGGAATAGTGAAAATGGTGTGGAGTGACTAATGGGAACCAGAGACCACCTTAGCCTCCTGGGACTGCCAGACGTGCTG
>NW_008693474.1:13675-16783 GCF_000695815.1 Acanthisitta chloris | reverse complement strand
CAGGAAACATCCAACAGCACGAGAGCAACAAATATATGGATTTAAACATCAATACTTGATTACTATGCTAACAGAGAAAATTAGGAGCTATGAATTCAGGTGGGAAAGGAGTGAGGTCAATTCTTCTGTTTCTGATATTTATGCTTTCAGCTCTCCCATAGAGATCTTTAATACAACTTCCACTCTGCAGCTCCCATGCAACTCTGGGAATGGAACTGTCATTTTTACTTTTTAGCCTACAACACACGAATTTAGCTGCAGAATCCTCACAATGTCAGATCACCCTGACCTAAATGACTTGTGTTGAGGAACAAATCATCACTCTATTGGTTAGATCAGATAAGCCAAATTCGCTTTGCATATCCTTTTCCTCCTGAGGGAGGACACACTCATGAAAATATAGAATCAAAGAATCAACCAGGTTGGAAGAGACCCCCAAGATCACCAAGTTCAACCCTACTGTGGTCACTAGCCCATGGCACTAAGTGCCACATCCAGTCTCAACTTGAAAACCTCCAGGGATGGTGAATCCACCACCTCCCTGGGCAGCACATTCCAATGCCTGAGCACTCTCTCCCTAAAAAATCTCTTCCTAATACCCAACCTAACCCTCCCCTGGCAGAGCTTGAGTCTGTGCCCTCTTGTCCTGCTGCTGGTTGCCTGGGAGAAGAGACCAACCTGACTCCAACCTCCTGTCAGGGAGTTGCAGAGGGTGATAAGGTCTGTCCTGAGCCTCCTCATCAGCCTATAACATCACCATGAATCCCTTTTGTTGTTGTTGAACACAGCTCCAGGATGCTCTGGAGCAGAGCTATTTTGCTGTCAATGTCTTACTGTTCCTCAAGTGCTTAAGTATTTATCCCACCACAAAATGCTGTTGTTTGGTGCTGTGAGTTCCTGTTAGCTTCATTCAGAAGGTGCAATCAGTGCAATCCTATTTCGTGATGACAGTCATTATCCACTGGACCAGAAATCCTCCTTAGTACTATTTATTTGACCAAAATGATTGTTCAAGATCTTTAACTGCAAGGTCTGTCAGCACACACAGAGCACAGAAATATTCCCCTGCACTTCACTGTTCTAATATCAGCAAATGTAGAAGCAAAATATGTAAGTATGAATAATTTTTATGAGGATTTCATGGACCTTGAGAAAATGTCTTACCATGTTTTTCTCTTTAGCTATTTAATTGCAATGTCATATTAACAGAAAGCAGCATACCCAATTCTGCATGGATGAATAGGCACATTCAATAAAGAAGATTTAACAGAGTAAATCAAACACTGGATTAAACATTTTCTGCATAACAGACCACAAAATGGGCATTCATTTTACCAAGAGATCCTCTACATTAGAAACAAATAGAAATGCACACCAGTGTAATTAAACTGCACATCCTGTGGCCTGATTACTGAGTGTCCCTATATTTTGTTAAACGAGGTCTCACCAATTAGAACTGCCAAAATGCACTCCAAAAATGCATTCTGAAAAGGCTAAATGCGATTCTTTTAGCCACTTGTATTAAATACCTTTCCCCCTTTGTTTTATGAAGTAATTAATAGATTGCAGAGGATTTATACAGCATTTTTAGCAGAGACAGTTCAGGAAGACACATACAAAGATCATTTAAATTCCACTTTTAGCAGTTCTAAGTGCTTTTTCTGTGAGCAACTTTTCCTATTTTGATTTCAAGGAAAACATGTCCCATGAAAACACAGTGTTTTGCTTTCTAACTTTTATCTCGGATTTTCACATATTCAGAGAACTTCCTTTGTTACTTTAAAGTCTGTGTCGTTAATATCTATCAAAATGCTTTGCAGAGATGTAGCAATATGAGCAAACCCACATAAGCTCTGGGAGTGTTTTTATTTCCCCAGGTAGAAACACTGAAGGCCCAAAGAAAATCAGGAAGGATCAGCATTAGAATTATGGAGCTTGTAGTTATCTCTGGTCTCAGATCACTTGATGGAATGTTTCTCCCTCCAAAAACAAACAGCAAATGCTTCACACTCACTATGATGAGTTTTAATGTTTTTGAGTGATGTAGCCTCTTTATCCTGCAGTGACTCCACGTGTGAAATCTCATTATTCACTCTATTATTCCCTCACTGGATACAGAATTTAATTCTCCTTGAGCACCAGTTTGAATAAGGCTCAGCAGCAGGATCAGGCCTATCAGCTGCTTGAAACATCTACTGAATAACCTGATTTATCCCAACTAAATGGCTCATTAGTTCAGGCAGCAGGAAAATGTTTGTGTGTTCCTGCAGCTCTGTGTGGTTTTCATATGGAGTTTGCAGTTATGCAACTGCCAATCACTCAGGCATGCACCAGCTAGATTGTTCATTAACCACACAAACAGCCACTCCACAGCCAAGCATGTTTGTGAAAACATTAGGTGTTTCCAAAGTTATTCTAAGCTCTCAGACACCTTTTTTTACCAACTTCTTTGTCACCACCGTCTGAATTTTCCTCTCTTCCTGTCACGACATGCAGTGGTTAATCCCAATCAAAAAAACTTGTGTTTTATCAGTGGCATTAGACCCCAAACTGCAAATTCTCAGTCCTGTGCAGACACTCAGTTCCCATGGATGGTATGGATTTTCCTTGGATACATCTTGGCCTTGGTAGATCAGTGAACTGAACATATTTGTAACACTGAGTAATTAAACCCACATTCCCTGGCTAAGGGGCACTAGAACTCATTTCGAAGTTGCCTTTTTGATTACTAAGATGTGAGTAAATTACAGGATTGTTTAGAGAGATGGGGAAGAGAATTCCATGTCACTTGACTTGTGTAAGCAATGCAAGGCAAGGAGTCTGTGTTTCCAATCTTTAATGAATGACAAGCTGCAAAGTTTCTGTAGGTCTCTCATGGCAGTCAAAACTTTCTGGTACAGAATGAGCTCAGAGGAGAAAAAATCAGGATTGTAGGTTTGATCAGGCAGCTCTGCCCAGCACAACTAGCACTTATGTAAAGAAAGCTCCACTACAGCTAAATTAAACTCAAATTACCTATGAGTTTTACAGGTTTCCTAAAACTACAGGTGTGCAGGATGAAGGAGATTGCAGCAGCCCAAAAGTTCAGTTATTTTTCATGCTATGGGC
>NW_008693474.1:0-13654 GCF_000695815.1 Acanthisitta chloris | reverse complement strand
CTGAACCTTGGATGATGACTAATATGCTGCAGTTCTCATTCCTTGTCTCTTGGAGACATGTGGAGGAAAACTTACTTTAGGAACTGGAGACATGGAGAGCTACTGGTCGTAGAACTAAACAGTATCTTGGGTTCCACCGACCCAAGCCCAAGTTATTATATGCAACATATGGTGTCAGCCACGTGTTTATTGGGTGAGATTACTTCTCTCAGTGCTCTGTGGCAGCCACTAAAATAATCTGGTATAGCACATGAGCTATTATTGCTGTATCCTCCTCTACAGTGTGATTTTTAGGGATACTGAGAGACAGAGTGGTACAAATAATTTTCAAACTGAAATCCTGCCAATATACTTAAACAAAGGACAAACACTTCTTCGGACATGTTGAAAAACATAATCGGGAGTTTGTGGCTATGTTTCGGGTTTATCCACTCTAGATTTTTAAGGAAATGTGTTCCTTTTCAGAAGTTTCCTTCACTTTCCCCATGAAAGTGAATGCAATGTTGTTATTTCATCTAAGAAGTCCTTCAGAAGGCTCAGTTGTATTAATGACAGCAGTTCGCATACCAATTTTTAATACTTATTGCAGTCTTCAGCTGCATAGAGATGACCAGTTCTTCCTAGTCAAATGAATAAAGGGCAAGCAACTCAGCCCCACTGTGTCATCCTGCTGTAGCTGAAAATGTAAATGGTTCTTCGAAGTATTAGAAGTCTCAGGTTCAAGAGTGGCCAATAAATGGCAAAGTCAATTACCTGAGAAAATGCTTTCCCAGGCTAAGGTAAGGATAATTGTAAAGTGTGGAATATCCACAGGGATGGGCAGCAATCAGGTCCTGCCCAGTGTCCATGAAGAGGCTGAAAGCACAGCCAGAATAACTGTGGTCTACAAATCCTATGGACTAATGCAGGATAAGTCATAAGAGAAAGCAAGTGACAGAACTTGGAGGGACACAGTTGAACCCCTAAGGACTTAATGTACAAACTCTCAGAGAATATAGGTATTTTGCATATGTTTGTGTAGCTTAATGACGTGTTTCAAGTGATAGCTTGGCTTTTTTAGATACTGTTTTAATAACCAACCTCTTCTGTTTCTTCTCATCTGCTGAAAATGACATTGTTGTAACAGAGTTTGATATCTGTAACATCAATGGAAATTGGGAAGAACCACTGGAACAATGCCATCATCACCCAGGATGCCACACAATAGGTTTTAGTGCTTTGTGTCCCAGCAATCCCATTATTTGTGTATTCCAGCACCTCAAAGTCTTGGGCAATTATGATCTCTCAGAAATTGCCAGTAAGCACCACACAGAAGAAACAGATTGATGTATAGGACTGAGGTATAAAGTTGTGCTATAAATCAAGGTTTATGAAGATTTAATCAAGATGAAGTGAGGATGGACAAGTGTGTCAATGGTATCCAGTCACTGCCTTACGTCCCTGGCAATATTACTTGAAGCCCTTTTATTGCACAGTTAGGTTTTCAGACTTGTGTTCTCTGGGTTTAGGAAAACTGTGCCTTTTCCAGCACATCTGGAAACTTCAGCTTATGTAAGAAACTAATCCCTTTTCTCTGGAAATTTTCCTGTTCTTTTATATATTACATTTCTTTTATGCATCTCTTTTGACTTGTTGCCAGTTAATGAATACAGATTCTTTAGCCATTAGGGTATACTCCTACTTCATCACAGTCAGCACAAGTTGTACCAGGCAAAGTTCAGCTTCTACATCCTCTTCTTTTCTGATTGACAAACAGGAGTTACAGCTGAAGGTGAACTGCATATTGCTTTAAACAGGAGATAGGAGTAATTACCTCATTTCACTCTATATATGTATTTAAATGTGTGCCCATACAAGTACTGAAAAAATCAGGAATTGGTCTGGGAGGTGGATGATACAGCACATGGAGCAAAAAGCCCCCAACCAACCACAGAGCAGAAGTCTTGTAGGACTATTTGAGGAGAATGACAAGTGCAGGATTGTGGAGTATTTTTTAAACAGCAATATTCTTCAGTCTTGAAAATCATAGCTGGCACCTGGCTGAGGAGAAAGAAGAGGATAAACCAAGACTTGCAGTTCTGAAACTGATAAAGGTCCCTCAGGAAACCCCCCATAAATATTATCATATAATTAAAAGGGTTTAAAGTAGTCCATAAAGCTAAGTGAATTGATGTGTCTCATATGCAGTATTTTTACCTAGACTTCACCAGAGAAACCATAAACAAAAGACTATAAAGGCCTCAGATGAAATGAGTTCTTGCCAGCTCAGATTCTTGTGAAGACACACTTATCACCAAGGACTCAAACACTAAACTGTAGCCGAGAGACATCTAAAAGTTAGGAGTGAGTAACAGCAAGGGAACAGCTTTCAGGCAAAGCAACTATCAGTGAAAACATCAAACTGAGTATAACGACTGCATTTGAAATCTTGTAAACAGATGAATAAAAATGACAAAGCAAACATTATTCTAACACTGAGGAAGGCTGTTGGAGGCTGATTTGCCTCAGCTCCAACACTGCTGCTGTCAGGGCTCACTTGGAGCTCTGCAGAAGAGCAGAGGTTTAGCTCAGGCTTTACAGCTGTGGTAGAGACCTGCTAAGGTTGTCTGAGGGTGCACAGAGCCAGGGGACACTGTGTGTCCTTCTGAAAGGGCTTGTATGGAAACATCTGCCACCTGTAGGAGGGAGATTTGGGGAGAGATTTTAGTTGTGAAGGGGCTATAGTTAAAAGGAAAACTGTCAGCTTCTAGAGCAGGAATATGTGGAATCACCTCTTACCTCTAGCAGGTAAATCTACTAAAGCCCTGTAGAGCAAAGGCTTATTCAGCATTTCCCTCACAGCATTACAGTTCAATAAAGCTTTGCATTTCTAATATTCTGTGTAGGATTTTAAGACTGGAGAGTAGCATAGTGGTGCACTGAAATTTTTAAGATGTTCAAAATGAGATTGTGCTCAGCTTGCTCACAGAAATGAGAGTGGGCCTTGTTTTCCTTTCAGAAGTTATAAACTGGTGCCAGACTATTGCATGTGTGATGCTTTTGAGAATTCAGGAAGGACACTTAGGATTTAACATCCATTTTTCATAGTACACTCCATTTGAATGCTCCTTTTCTGGTGCAGAAAAGACATCCACATTGCACTTATTAAACTTTCATCAAACTGTATGTCTAGGAAAAGAATGTTCCTACTGTAAACACCACGTGGGACAGCAATATGACAGTGTTCAATGCTTTTATAAGGTGTTTGCTTTTTAACCTGTTTTCAGGTGCAACTGAGCATTGTGGCATAGCTGCATCTTGAATTTCAACCCCACTGCCCTGATAACAGGGTGTTCTCCAGGCTGTGTGTTCACAGGGTGATTACATGTGAAATGAAAACTATAAAAGGTCAAATCTTACAGTCTGAGTGCGAATTTTAGATTTGAATGTAACAAATCATGATGCATAGTACTCATGGAAGACTTTTTTGTTTGCTTTTTTAGTCTTAGCATCATCTCTTTTAGGGTCAGATGTTGTAGGCTCTCAGCCATAGCAGATCATAGATCCACACAATATTTACAAGACCATCCTTTGATAAGGTAATTTTTCCAACAGCTACTCCTAGAACTACAACCTAAAATGAGTCAGAACCCAGACAGCAGAACTAATGGGAGCACAGTGTTCACTCCCCCTTTTTGTACCTCTTTAGCACCTTCCTCCTCTGTTGGATTTGGTAAATAAAAGGACAACCCCAATATTAGTTCTGTGTGGGTTATACAGACCCTTCTATGGACCCTTCCCTTAAGCCAGAGCAGACAGAGTCTCCCCCCACTCCACAAGAATGCTGTGCTGTTGTAAATGTTGAGGCAGATTATTAGGAGGATTTGCAAGAATAACTACTTAAAATGGTCACATTCATTTTAAAGAAAAGAAATATAATTGGTATTTGCATAGAAGAAAATGGATGAATTTAAATTTTAGTTGATTATAATTATTGTCATCATAATCATCATCATTATCTTTGTATGTCTAAATGACTGATTCAAAGAAGGATTTTTAACACATTTCACATGTCAGTGCAATTCTTTTCTGTTTTGTGCTTTAGTGCTTGGGGTTTTTCATTTGCTTTTTTTTTTCAGTCTGAACTTTTCACGGAAGCTATTGTCATTTTCTTAAAAGGTGGAAAAAGGTTTCAAAAGCAGCCAAATCTCCAAGTATTACAGATGTACATTTTTCTTTCACTAGAATTTAATCAAACTGCACAGAAAAGCTGATGCATAGATCCTGTGGGGTGGCACTTTGGAATGCTCCTCAGGAAGAGATTGTAAATAGTGAGGTGCTACCCAAGTTGCCTTTTTAACCAGACAAAGGGTGTGAAACAGGGAGAGTTGTACACAGATTAGGAGGTGAATTAATTTAAGTGGTTGTGCATTCATATGAGGATATAATGCAAAAAGCCCATTAATCAATTACTGTACATAGACATTGAGCTCTTAAAGATAGTCAGTTAGTAACTTCAATGCTGATACAGCTGATATTTAATCCTGTGGTCCCTGCTACTGCTGCTCCAGTAAAACATGTGCATTTCTCTAGTAAATCTATACTGTGTGAGTTTATCAGTCGTGGCAATTACGAAGAGTTCAGTCTGTTGGTGAAAGCAGTTTCCTCTTTACTGAGTTTGTATCCCATCAAACCAGAGATGAGCAATCAAGACTACAAAGGACTTCTACTGTGCATAGTGAAGTAACAGTTTCATATTGCCCTTTTCCCCAATGACTTTGAAATGACTGAAAAGTATCTTGCACCAGAGGGATCATCATAGCTGCAATCCCTGATACCTGGGACCTGTGACAAACAGGGCTCGACCTTCCCAGAACTTAACCTTTGGTGTTAATCCATTTTATTGGGTTCCTTTACTCTTCCCTAAGGGCTAGTAAAGCCAAGTGCCAAAATCTGACCAGGGTTACTGTGACTCGTGGAAACAATTGCTCCCTGCAGTCTTGCAGATGGCAGTTTGCTGAGAGTCTGTTTTGAGGTGGTTTCCAGCATGACAAGGAATTCCCTAAAGAGGAACAGGGAAGATGGATTCTAGCAGAAGCCTTATTTGACTTTGTTAAATTAGGTTATGGTGTCTTCTCTCTTATTTTCTTGGGAGAATAGAAGTATGTTCATGCCACTACACAGAAAGACTGGAGCAAAACCTGCTTTGAGCTGCAAATACTCCCAGAGTAGATGCCATGTCCAAGACATGGAACCTGTTGTAAGGATCTTCCTGAAGTGCCTGTGATTCCAAAGGCTGAGGAGTTGCAGCACAGTTATGTTAACACCTCTGCCCAAAAGACAGACTTGAAGGTTTTGAGAATCTTCTGTTTCCTCACTATGTCCAGGGGTTTGAATTTTTAACACACACATCATAAGGAAAAGGATTGGACTACAAGAGACTGGATTCAGTTAAGTGTCTCTTAATGGAAAATACCTAGCAATCCCAGGATTCCTGGATAACTTCCTGCACTGAAGGGACAACAATGTGTTCAATCAGCATCAATTACTAAGAGAGCAAAGAAATTGGTGTCTGAAGCTAATTCTTTCGCTATTCTTTTAAGAAAATTTTTTTCATTTTCTTCAATTCTTTTGCTTATATCAAATCAAACAAGATCTAAAATATAAAAGGACTCGCAGTACCAAAGTATTTTTTGTGTGTTTAAAATCATATCATACATTTACATTTTAGGAAAAGCAAAATTACATTCCAAGGCTTATATTAAACTGTGCTCTATTCTATATTCATAGACTTTGTGGGACAAAAAATAGGGAAGATCTTGTCATAGTATATTTAGAATAATGATAGGTGTAATGGAATCAGATGGTAAGACATTCCTCTAGGAAAAAATCTGAAGAAATACTTTTCCTTTACAGTCTTCCTCAGTGCAAAATACCCTCAAACTCATAACACTAATGAAAGATAGCAGCAGTGGTCCGTAGGGTAATGAAAGGTTTCAGCATTATAAACATGGATAAAGAGAGATGGTAAAAACTCAGACTACAGGAGGGTTGTGCATTAAATAATTATCATCACAGGTGTTCCAACCTGTGCTTCAAATTCGTGGCCTGACCATCCTTATGCCTCCACGAGTCAGTGGTAATTCCATCAGAAAGTCAATAGAGTCAAAGTACATAAAGCCAGTTTTATGTGAGATTACATATTTCTTATCCATGTATGTCACATCAACCTTGACAGGAAAATAAGAAAGGGAAAAAAGGAGATAAAGTCAATAATGTCTCCTGAAGATAAAGAAAGACACTTTTATTTCATGCGACTGTTTTTCACTTTATCCAACATACACAGATCACACTGAGAGTGATCTTGAGACAGAGATTGGTCAGGTTAGAAACAAAATCTGCTCTTAGATATTTGACTCTGATCCTCTCTGTGTTCCTCTGACTGAGAGGATTCAGCCTCACTCTGTTACTTGCCCTGTAACAAGGGTGAAAGAGAAGAATGAGTCCCTGACCAGGCCTTTCCCTCCATTTCGTAGAAAGAACTATAGAATATCCAGTAGCTAATCTCATGAAATTCTTAAAAACCCCCATTAGAATCATAGTATTTAAGGGTTGGAATGGACCTTACAGATCATCTAGTCCTAACCCCCCTGCCCTGGGCAGGGACACCTCCTCAATAGAGCAGGTTTAGGTTCATTTTATTTTCTTCAACCTCCTTTGGTTTTAGGTATGACCAGGAGCTGGCAGACAGTGGCAGTGGGGCCTCAGGAACAGACTCACTCCTTGGGGAGATGAAAATAGCTGAGAATTCTGAGGGAGAGGCCTGTGTGAAGTCAGGAGTCAGCAGCTCTATAGAGCACTGGCCTGAACTCCCTAAACATCCTAGACAATCTTCCCTGTACATCCTAGGTAATCTTCACTGCATCCTAGACCTCTTATTTAGGTAGGGATTTTGTTCCTGGACTTCATCAGCTCCCAGCAGTGTTCCAAATGCAGGTATTCACATTTTTTCCATCTGCATTCTAAATGAGATGTTCTAACCTTCTCCGGCACGTGGTTTAGGGATCAAAGGGTCAAAATGGCATTAACTACCTCAACCAGTTTGGACCAGTTGCATTGATTTTTACTGAGGACTCCAGATTGATTCTAGCAAGAAGTGGCAGCACAGATTGACATTACGTTCTGGCTTTCAGAAGGAATGGAGTGTTTTAAAAGACAGTCTCATAAAATTGATGTACAATGCAAAATCCCCATTGATCCCCATTTCTGTCAATAGGATTCCTATGATCTGAAGATAGTAAAACACTGAATTGTCTAAGCTGTATCCCAGGCAAAAATACCATTCACTTCCATGGAAACAGGAGCAGGTCCAAATGCTGAACACTATTATCTGTGTCATGAGGTACTGAAATCTTTATTATTTCACTGCTGGTTTAGATATTAAAAAAATCAAAATATCTATAGACTTTTAAAATATGGTAATTTCTTAGTATTTACCCTCACGCCTATAAAAGATCTGGAGCCCTGAATGATGTAAATCAATTATCCCTGTGTGTGTGAAGTGCTGTAACAAGATCAATGAGACCTGAACACAAGGAGGCATCTTAGGATAACAGCTGCAGATGCACACATTCTCTGGTTAAAAACCAAACAAATGAACACACACTGCTGCCCCTGATGCTTCTCCCTCCCCCACATTAAATCCCTGCCATTATCCTGCCCGACTGCAAAGTGCATAAAAAGGAAAACAAATACGAGCAGGGAGCAGCCCATACATCAGCACAGGCAAAGTACAATAAATGGTCACTCTCAGAGCCAAGGTAAAAGGAAAGCTTTGCATTCAGTTTGAAATTTGGGGCTGATGGGACTTAATGGTCAGACTCTACTTACAACCAAGTGCTGTGCAGTTAATGGCTCTGTGGAAAACTGCAAGGGCAGAGCTTTGCTCTCTGAAATACACATTGGTTTTAAAGATGAGCTCCAGATAATTACTTTCACGATATTAATAATTCTGCCAATTGGATTTCCACAAAGTACCTTCAATAAAATGCTCAAAAATATTTATTCAATAAATCAATTACACTTCCAGTGAGTCTGGATAGCTAGAAATGGTTTTCTCGTTGATAACGTTCTGTTTATGAAAACCTATTTTCATGGAAACCACTCTTAAGATTTTTCCTGGAAAATGCTTTGCAGTTAAAGCAGAAGATATGAGAATGAATGAGAGGTCTATATGAGCCTTGTATGTATAAATAAACAAAGAAAAGTACCTTTTTATTGTTCCTTGAAGTAGAATGTGATGTCCACGTTTAAAAGTCCCCCAAAAATGTAAAGCAAATTAAATACCTCCTTATCCCACTAGATGGTGGTGCCTTCAGATTAGGGCTGAGACGCTCAAACAGACACTGCAGGAAAACTTTTGTTTTCTTTAGCTGACCTGCAAATGCAGAGAGAGAGAGAGAGAGAGAGAGGAGTTTAATCTTGTTCCTCTAGGGATACAACAAGCATTCAGGTCTAGTGACTTACTGAATATATTGGAGCACATAGAACTGTGCTCACAGTGGTTTGCTATAACGTGTGCTTAACTTCAATACACATCTAATAGTATTAATTTTTCTCCCTGAAGAAGAAAAGGAGCAAACAATACTGAACCTTAATGATGATTGTAGCTCGTGTAGAACAGCCTTGTTACACCTAGGTCCTGGCTTTGCAGTTTGGCTGCCCTCAATCCTCACTCAAAATCCAGATCAAAGCAGGGAATCATCAGCAACAACTGCATCTGGTGCTCGTGTATTTCATTGCAACCAGCTTAGAAGTGCCACTCACATTTTTACATAGCTGTAAGGGAAAGGTATTTACACACCCATTAGACAAAAAGTGATGGTGTGTCAGCATTGCAGGTCAACATCTCTTCGGTGCTAACAGTCAAGTGAAATGTTAATGAATAGGAAAAGGAGATGAGAACTTGGTGGAGAGTGTATGTTTGTGCTGTAGTCATCTCGGGGTCCCGAATGGTCAGATCCTCCACATCTCACACAAAGCTTGAACTGTGAGCTCAGTGCAGTTTCTGGGAGTTGCAGAGCTTGTCTCAAAGGCTGTGTCTGGCGAGGACTGTCCCAAAATCACACTCTGCCATTGTGCAGGGAGGAAGCCAAGAGACACAGGCCCACACGTGGCTGGGGCAATATGTCGGAGCACACTGACCAGGCAGCTGCCAGTCCTGCCCACACAGCCTGTCCAAAGCCAGCCTAGAGTTCCCTGTGTCCCTGGCAAGCCGTGGGGACAAATTGCTGGGGTCACCTGGTTGCTCCAGGGACCACTCTCCCAGATTTGTGCAGAGGTAGGCAGTGATCAGTCGGAAGCAATTCATGAGACCTGCGCTGGAAAGAATAAAATAATACTAAGTTGTTTTAGTTTTGCATAAATATCACGATGTACATTGATAGTAGGAGAAATTTAAAGCTGTTTTATAGAGGGACTACTCAGGTCAGATAAGCCCTAACATGAGGCTTTCCAACTGTTCTTTTTAAAGGGGGTGTCATGGTACAGGAAAGTTAAAGATGCCCATAAGTGCCTTGGCACAATCCAGTATTAATTGGGAATCCCAGAGCTCTGCTGTGGTCTGTAATTTTGCTGCTCAGTGTGCTTTACTCCTGCCAGCCTGCTCCCAGGTGGGCACCCCATTTGTAATGCCTGCAGTCATTACAAAGCAGCACTCTCTCTGGCAGTGGGATTCATGTTCATGTGCTCGATGTTCCATTCATTCTGTTCCTCCTATCCCACTCTTTCACTTTGCAATTCCCACGTTTGCAGCATCTGCTCAGCTCCCCCTTCCTGTGGCAAGTGACATGCAATGAACAGCAGCAGAGTGCTGGGGTATATCAAATCAGTGTGATTTCCAAGGAAAGATTATGGACCAAGTCATCCAGATACTTCTAGGTATGAACATCACAGCCAAAAAATGCCTCATCTGAGACTTTTTAATGAGCACTTAGCAGGGGAATTCCTCTGTATATGGGGAATTCCTTTGTATGTGCCGAGGGCTGGGGCAGAAAAATGGACATAGAACTGGGTGTGGAAGCTCAGTTCTTCTGCAGAGCCTTAATTATTTTGCATGTTAGCATCTCCCTGACTGCATTAGAGAGAGAAGATCCACTGCCACTTTCCCTAGAAAGGTGGGCAGGATTTTCTGAAAGCCTGAAAAAGTAAAATTCACTCCAATCATCGTTACTCACTGCCATTAGGGGTTGAAATGCAGCGTTTGCCAGGAGTGCAAATTCCTTTATTTGATCCCTGTGACTGTACCAGTATCACTGCCAATCACAGGAAACACCTCTAATAACTCTTCCTTTTACTTAATAAGGAATACCACATCTTTAAAACATTAGAAACAGATGTCACTGCATTACTTCACGGCTGATGTATGTAATAGAAATGACACACTAATTAATTTAATGCAGTATAAATGTACTGATTATTTATCATGGCTGACAATAAAATTATGAAAACATTCAATTACAATCAGTGGTAATTCATTATTTATTGATTCTGCATTGTGCACACATTAATACAATACATTTAATCACCTGAGAGAAGGGATCATTTTTTCTATTGATACTTAGGCATTTAGATTCATCAGTTTTATGTAAAATCCTTGATGTTTAGGTGGGAAGTTTTAATCCCCGATTTCAAAAAAACCTCAGCTGAAATGTCAGAACTAAATTGAATACAAGTGTCAAGTACTAGTGAGTCTAGGAAAATGTGGGCACTCAGGATGACACATTGATTTCATCTCTGCTGTTCCTCACGTCAGGGGCCTACATTGGTTAATAACATCCTGGTTACTCTTTCCTCAGTAATCCGAGGCATTAAACATTCACCCAGCAAAAAAAAGTAGCAATGTTCTTTGTCCCTTTTCGAGCCTTTACTCTGAGTCAGCACTATTAGTGGTTTGGGTCTTCATAAGCCCAAAGATCACTGGGAGAGGTTAAGATCTTTCATTGGGAGAAATTTTGTTAGGAACAAGGAGAATATAATTCAGAAACGGTGTTTCATTTAGTTATGACTCTGGTGCTTTGGAAATGCATCTGGCAGTTATTTCTCACCCTTCCTTTACCTCTGAAGTGTATGTCCACATTTATTCTCTCCCATTTATCCTTCCCATTTATCCTTCACTAAAAACCAACATTTCTTCCTTTAATCTACTCACCTTGAACAAAACTAACAAGATATATGTATATAAAATATGTAATAATGTCATTCTTTATACTAAAAGAAAATCAACCACCAAGAATTTTACATGGCAACATCTATAGAACTCCTGTTTTATTGTCCTGCCTCATGTTTGGCTACAGTTGACTCGGATGAAATGCAAACATCACCATTGAGCTTTCCAGTCCTCTTACAAACAAAATTATTGTTTTTAATTCACTCCCCACTTCTTCCCTTAAAAGCTGTCATTATTTTTTGTCACTGTCCCCTCCTAGCTGATTGTGCCACCCATCATTTTCTCTCTGGGATCCCTGGGAGCCAGGAGCCACATCCATGCCAGCTGGCAGAAAGGGATCTGCAGAACGCTGGGGACTGGCCCAGTCTGGAATGACTGGGGCTTTCCTCTCCTCTCCTGTGTCAGGAGAGAGCTCTTTCCCATTTCACTCCAGTGGGGCATATGTAATGATGCTAAAAACATAAACAAACAAATAGAGCCTTGGCTTGATGTTCTGCCACACAAGCACAGCCAATTTTCATATAGGATTGAAACACAACACACCAACATTTCCAGCGTTAAGGAAGACAAGAGTGTTTTTCAGACCGATCTAAAAGGAACAAAAATATTGAAACTTTAGTTTTACAGTCATATTCTAAAATCCTTATTTCAGCTATAGAGAGGCTCAGTAGTTTGTACACATTGGAATTACATCCTGCTGGACTCCAGTCAAATAAACCATCTGGATACTTTATAACTGACAAGATATTACTGTATGACTGTTAGGCTTTAGCAACTTTGCCTTGTCTTTACCAAAATGGCAGGGAAATAATAATATTCATGGGCAGAGTTGCTTTGTCCATGCTTAGTTGAACTGGGCAGCTGCCTGGCATTAATCCTCAAACCTTGAGCATTCCCTAAGTTTCAGAGCAGTTCTTCTCTCCATGGACAGTCACCTCTCAAGGGTACTGCTTTTACTACAGCCTTTATGGTTTTATATTGCTTCATGCCACTCCACCTGGCTGGGTGCTGATGCGCAAGGCTTCCCCTGGCCTTGCAAGAGCTCAGCCTTAGTCAGAAATATGTTTAGCTTATGGAAGACATTAAAGTCAAACAGGGAAAAGAATTCTCGCAGTGGGTTTTGATTGTCGCATTAATCTCAAAGGGGGGAAAAAAGGTCTTTATAAAAGGGCAGTGTTTGGAGCTGATTTATTAAATCTCCCAACAGCAATTATGTCCAGAAAATTAACGCCCCAAAGTTTCTGTCTGAAGTCAGTTATTTGTTGTTTCTATCATTTCCACTCTACAAAAATCTCAGATGAGTTCAGGGCTCGATGGCACTAAACGCTTCACCCAAGTAAGTAGCTCCTGCCCCACAGATCTTCCAGTCTAAGGCTCTGAGCCTAAAAAGATGCACAAACGAGTTTAAACATGAGCATTCTTATTGCAAGGTATTAATTTAAACCTAAGTTACGTGAAAACTCTGCCTTAGTTTCAGGCAGTGAGGTTAGGGGCCTCAAACCAGTGGCCAAGCTGCTTAGAACACACACGGAGACCAATGGGGAGAAGGGGAGGTTCCTGCAGAGTGTAATTTAACAGCATTTATGTTCATAAATATAGCAGTAGAGTCATCTTCCCTCATCTAGAATGGATTACTCATAATGCAAAAGCATTAAACTTTGCAGAAAGGGTGCCTAAAGAAGCAAGCCTAACAAAAGGAGGGAGAAGATGGTACAGGCAGGCAGTGGAATCATGGAAAGAGCTGAAATGCTCTCTTGGCATTGCCTGCTTGGAAAGTTTTGTTTATTCTTTAGTGCTTGCTTTGCTTACTGAATGCCTTGGGTGACAGCTGGAAAGGAAGGACTGAAAAAGTTAAAGGTTTAGGAAGGAAAGATAAAAGGTTGAAAATCTAAGGAAAGATAAGGCTGAAAACCTGCGGCAACAAACAGGAAAGATGTGGAAACAAAGGGAGAAAGGGAAGAGACTGGGAAAAGAGGTGTAATGTAAGGAGAGTGGGAGAGAGTAAGAATCAAACAAGCAGTGTGTCCTGGCTGCTCTGGGTGTGCTCTCACCATCCTCGGGGAGCAGGGAGGCTCCGGGCTCGGCAGCTTCTGTGTGAACCTGGCTCAGGTGGAGGCGGCACAGGACCTGCCTGGCCCCAGCACTGCTGTATCCCAACGCCTGGAAATCTCAAGCAATTACATGCGAGAGCTCCTGGGGATGGGCTTTGCCCTCCGTGAGCGATGTCACCCGCAGCGGAGCCGCTCACCCCTCCCGCCGTGCCAGGGCACAGCTGTTGGGCTCTCGGGCACGAACAGGAGCGCAGCGAGCTGCGAGGGGCTGAGCCCGCGAACTGCCCAGCCCCGCGGGACCCTCGCTCCCCCAGTCCCTTCACTCCCTGTGCTCCTTTCACTCCCCCTACTCCCCTCTGCCCCGCTCCCTTTACTCCCCCATCTCTCCTCTTTCCCC
>NW_008693473.1:38985-44410 GCF_000695815.1 Acanthisitta chloris | reverse complement strand
TGAAAGAGGGAAACTGAGATTAGATCTCAGGCAGAAGTTGTGAGGGTGGTGAGCCCCTGTGCCAGGGTGCCCAGGGAGGCTGTGGCTGCCCCAACCCTGGCAGTGTTCACAGCCAGGTTGGATGAGCCTTGAGCAACCTGCTCTGCTGGGAGGTGTCCCTGCCCAGGGCAGGGGCTGGGGCTGGGACTAGGTGGTCTTTAAGGTCTCTCAAAAATATTGTTTATTTTAGGGATTATTAGTAAAAAATCACTAAAGAATTCCAAAAGATTCAGATTTGCCTCAGAATGTTTCCATTTCATGGTGATTTCTTTCCTCATTATCATCATTTTAACAAACAAAATGCTCCAAATCTTTTCAATTAGTTTTAGGTGCAGTTTTAGGCTCAGTGGCAATGACTATGTTAGGACAAAAAGCTTTTGGCAGCAGCCACAAATAAAAGGCTTACATCCATTGGAAATTGAGGCCTTAGAAGGTGTACAGTTACCAGGGTTTCACACTGCTCTGAAAATAGATCTGTTCTTTCGGAATCTCCTGGCTCATGTGGCCTGGGAGCATAGAAGGACAGTTCCCTTTGTTTGGAGGGAGTTCTGCTCATATATCACAGTGTATTTCTGGAGGATTTGTTTTCCCTTAATTTTTGACTAGTTTGCATGACAACAGAGTCTTTGTTCAATAGGGATTCATTGGATCCAGCTGTTTGTTTGCTATGTGAACACCTAATCTCATTTGTGACATTGCAGTTGGTTGTGGCAAAATAGTGCTGGTGACAAAGGAAGGATTATGACTTTTTCAAGGGATAAGCAGATTCCAATAAAACAAAGGCCTTGCCTCCATGCACATTTAGTCTGGAATAAGACATTTTGTAAAGGAGTTGAAGCAAAAGAAACCAGAACTAAGCACTTGTGTAGAGAGAATTGAGCTAAGTGTTGTCTGTAAAGAGGTTCCCAGCAACCTGCTCTGCTGGGAGGTGTCCCTGCCCAGGGCAGGGGCTGGGGCTGGAGGAGCTCTGAGCTCCATCCCAACCCCTGAACATGCTATGAAACTAGTATGAACATGAAATAGGTTGGTGAAGTAAGCAAGTCTCTCTCAGAGGAGCGGGACACCCTCTGCGGTGAAACCAGTGGTTTGGGTTGGAAGATTATTAAAGATGATCTCCTTCCTAACAGCCAATCTGAATCTACTCTCTTTCCCCTTAAAGCCATGATTCAATTAATTTAAACCATGCCAAGCCCACTGAAGTTCTTAATCTCTAGCAAAGTCATTCTGGCCACTGTCTCCCTTCAGAGAAGAAAATACTGTTCAGTGCTTTAGCCAAGACACTTACAGGTTCTTTTTAAAGTAATCTAATCTTGTCTACCCCTTTCCAGTGTCACGAGCGAGCTGCTCTGCCCCAATATGTCTGTATCTATTGGACATACAGAGATACCTATGTGTATCTGTAGCCACCAATCTCTTGGCTCTGATCGCTTCCTCTGAGCTTTGATTGTAGTGTACACCTAGATATTTACTTATCTATTTATTTTTACCTGCTCTCCATTGTTTGTTGTACAACAATCACTACTTTTTCTGCTCCCTTTAGGAAATTCCCACTCTAGCTAAGTCCTTTGACCTCTTCATACCTATGTGATCCCCTAGAACAGAAATACATTTGCTCATGGATTCCTTCTGGGGCTTTTTGTGAGCCATAGTATGTTAGTAACAAATAAAAGAGCAGATTGTTGAATGATTCCAACCTATTTATTGTTTTCAATCCCTCAAGCTTTCAGAATGAGTCTACAAACTGTGATAATGCACTTGGAATTCATTTTTAGCCTTGAAATGTGTTTGTAGGAGCTCTAGTTTGGACCCAACCCTGAGTAGATAGAGGCATTTTGGTTCAGTATCATTATGCAGAAGATAAATCTTGGGCTGTGTGTTGTAATTTGTAATATTGGAGAGTTCATCTTTATTAAGTTTAATGATATCAGATATTCTAATTGTTTAAACAAGTTTGGTCAAATGTCAAATCTAGTTAACATCATTTATCGATAAAACATCATTATTTTGCCTCCAGCTTTGGAGTGGCAGTTTTATGTGTGTGTATAATAGAGAGAGATTCACTGGGAGCTGTGCAAAAACAGAGATTAAGGCCTTTAACTATCAAATAAGAAATCACTCTCTACAGGAGGCTCCAGGGAATGGTAGGAACAAGGAGTATTTGTCACTTGCAAGCTGCAGCCAAGTGCTTGTAAATACATTGTTCACATTAACATCACACTTATGTTCTAGGACTCTGCATAAAGGCTGGAAAACCTTTGAAATGAAGAAATCAAGGGCCCATGAAGCAGAGAGCTGATGATTTTTTTAGGCAGTGACGGAGTTTGGGTGGCTGTCCCTGCAGGGAGGGACAGAAGGTCCCTGTGATGGCCACAGGAGGGTTTGGCCCAGGTGCAGCTCACTAAAGCTGAGGCCTAGTCCAGCTTCCCTGGACCTCTGCACTCCTGAGAGATTATGTTCTACCAACAGTAATGAAGGGAGTGAGAATGTCACCTGAATTGCATATTTTACAAGTGCAACAGTCTAGGAGGAGGATTCCTTTTGTGCTTAGCCACTTGATAAGAATTGGGAATAATTCTGCCCAAAAAGGAAAGTAGTTTGAATGGAATTTAATGCATCAAGAGCTTAAATCACCTCCACCTGAAACAGCTCCTAATGTGTCTTAAAGATAACTTCGCAGTTATGAATTGACCAAAAGAAAAAAAAAGGGAGTTAAAGCCTCTCCCATAATGCTGAAATGTGGTAAACTGAGGAGTGTGTGTCAGGGAGGATCTAGGATCACTTGAAACTCTCCTGGAGGGTTGGAACTGCTGCTCTGGGCTGTATCTGCTTCCAGCCTGGCACAGATGAATTTCAGGGCGTCCTTAGCCTTTCCTAGCTTACAGCACAGAACTAAGTCTGACTTTTAACCCTCCATCAGGTCCCAGCGATGAACATTTATGTAGCCACTTAAGGGCTAGTGACCATCCAGAGGAGATTTAGATCTCCTTAGAGCAGCTTAATGAGCATTTCTGCTCCCTTGGGGCACCTTGTCCAGCTGAATGTCCAAAATGAGCTCAGTCAGGTCTCTCAGCAAACTCCAGACCAAATGGTGCATTTTCATGTGATTTATGTCGTCGGGGGTAGCACCAGTGCCAAGTGGAGGCAGAACACATCTCAGGCAGGGCAGTGCCTGCCAGGGGCTGTTCCAGGGCTGCTCTGGTGGCTTTGCTGTGCTTGGTGCTGTGGGACAGTGTGGGAACATTTGGGTGCAAAATGCAGCATCTCTGTCACGTTTGGCTGAGCAACACTCGCTGTTCTCATTTGGGGTTAGGAGCTACTTAGCTCGGTGCACATGTACTTCAGCAGCTCAGGTTCATAGAGCCATAGAATTTAGGGGTTGGAATGGAGCTCAGAGATCCTCCAGCCCCTGCCCTGGGCAGGGACACCTCCCAGCAGAGCAGGGTGGGCAAGGCTCACCCATTCCAGGCTGGGACAGCCACAGCCTCCGTGTGCCAGGGTCTCCCCCCTCCCAGCCCCAGACGCTGTGCCAGCCCTGGCACCTCGCTAGCCACACACAGCCTGTCCCGGCCCAGGGCTGCACAGGAGTTGGGTTTCTCCACCTCTTGGTGGCTCAGGTATCCCACAGGGTTCTGTCCTAGGCATCTCCCCTCACCCCAGTTTATTGTGCTCCCAGCCCAGGAGCACAGACACCCTGAAGCATTTTTACAAGCAGGATTGTATTACAGCCTTGGTTTTTCGTTTTGGCAGGGCTGGAGTTGACATTCCTTCTTTGTGTTCTCCATGTCAGGCCTTGCTGTGAGGTTTTATTGCAGCACTGCACAGATCTCCCTGCTCTGCCCAGTGAGGAGTGTGTGTCTGTGCATTGCCACAGCCCGTGCTGAGCCCCTGCAGAAAGGGCTTTGCAGGTGATTGTTTCCACATCATTCACCTGCTTTTCCTGGGGTTAACCTTGGAAATGGCTTTGGAAGATGATGGAATGAGGCCAAATTTGGGTTTCTGCGGCGTTGGATTTCAAAAGGCAGAACCTAGCCCATGGGGAGGCACTGGGAAATAAACTGGAATGGCTCAAAGGAGTGGGAGTAAAACAGTTTCTCCTCTCAGCCAGAGCTGGAGTAAGAACAGTAGGAAAAGCAGCACTGAATCACTTCTGTGCTTGGCATTTGAGGCTTTTTAGGCATTTATCTGTAAATATAGGTGTAAAATAGAAGGTAAATCAGTGTCCTAAAGATTGGTGTAAGAGGTGGCTGGCTGGAAAAGGCCTAACAACTAGAATTGACTCAAATCCTGAGGCATGAAAGCCACAGCCATCTCTTTCCACCCTGTCTTGTGTGCCAGGTGACATATCTTCACCTTTCTTTAGGAAGGAAGAGGGTCTTCAGGCAGCAGTTCCTGGCACTGGGACAGAAAACGTTGCTATTAGCCCTTGGGCAGTTTAAACCATCCATAACCAGGTTCCAAAACTTTCTTCTAAGCTCTGTATTAAGTATTTAATTGTCCATGTTAACCATCTAGGAGAAACTTTGCTCCTTATGTGTTTGACAAGTGGATATAGGTGTGGAAAGAAGTTGTGGAGCAGCATGCATTAAGCATCTTAGGATGTCAGCATGAAGCTTTCCCCACTTTGGTTTAGCTGCCATGCAAGGCAAAAAGAACCCAGCCCTTTGGTTTTTTTTTGATTTCTTATAAATTGTACAATTCAAAGGTCAATAATGGTCTCATGTATCACAAGTCACTTGCTCTGCCACCTAGAGCTTAAGGGCACGTGTTTTAATGTGATCTGTCAGCCCCTTCTTAACAGATTTAGTCCTTACTTGTAATATATTAGTAGGTTCTGTTTTAGATTTAGCTTTCCAGCCCCAGAACAGTGGGAAATTGATTGCCAGCTCAGTGCTTTTGAATGGAACCAGATTCCTGGGCATGAGTTACAGCCACAAAAATCACAGTGGGATCTGGGTGGGACATGAGAAATGGGACATAGTTTGTCTCTGGCCAGAGCTGCTTTCATTAGGGTAATGTAAAGGATAGACTGAGTTTTCAGCCCAAAGAATAGCTCAGCTGGTCACCACATTTCCACTCATTTGCAGTGCAGCACCAGGAGAGACAATCACTGTTTGCTTCCCCTTTGTGCTGAGAGGCAAAGAGCTCAGTGCACCACAGAGCTCGAGGCATAGTTAGCTATTGTGCTGTGAAGTTAGGATCAAAACTCCATCAGCTTTCCAGAGGATGAAATCCTTCTGCCCGTGCTGCCTTTAATAATTGCCCACATTGAGCAGAGCAGGAGAGTCCTTTGCCAATGACCTTGGGGTCTCTGCTCACATTTGGCTGGGAAGGGAAGTGTTATTTACTAATTGCCACCATGGGATCTTAGTTCAAAGGGAAAACTTCC
>NW_008693473.1:33255-38956 GCF_000695815.1 Acanthisitta chloris | reverse complement strand
CAGGAAAATCATTCCTCGGTGGTCAATAACAAGTGCTAATTTCACCTACAGCTCTGTTACATGAGTTCTCTATTAGAGAACCTGAAGGATGAAGCTTGAGCCCATGTGGCTCACATGAGTCAATCACATCCCAATGATACTGCCTGAAAGAGAATTACCTAACTCTTAAGCAATTTATTCCTAAATTTTCTATATATTCCAGTTCCTCTTAGGAATAAATTTTCTAGCTCTGACAGATCCTATTTGCTCTCTGAATCAAACCTCAGGTCTTCTGTAATAGCCCAGAAACTGGAAACTTCCAGATATGTTGTTAGGTCGCTCTCTGAATCAAACCTCAGGTCTTCTATAATAGCCCAGAAACTGGAAAGTTCCAGATATGTTGTTAGGTTTTTGGTTTGATTGTGTCAAATAATTACTAAAGTCATTGTAAAATAACATTGTCAGGTATTTCTGTCAGATTTTCTCCTCTAAGTGTCTCTAAATGGCAATAATTTTTCAGAGTATAAATAACTCCAGATTATCTCACCCTTTCTAGTGGGAGCTGATGTCACCCTGCAGAGAGATTTGTACAGATGTCTGTCCTGACTTCCTATTTTTAAATGTTCCCTCACTATTTAATCTGTATTTATGTCTTATTCCAAGCTTTTTTTATTTGCTATTCATAGTCAGTTTTCCACCACTTCATCTTCTGAATTTTGCTACACAAAGGAGCTGTTAAAAATAAACACCCTCAGTTCATTCTGTTTGTGGAACTCAGATTATCTAAAAGGTGTTTGCAAGAATTCTTGTCTTGGTAGAACTTTTTCTTGGTATAATCTTGGGGGTTTCATTTCAAAAGGAGAAACTTTGGAGTGGCTTATCTGAATAACAGCTCTAAATTGTGTTCCTCACTGAAATGTAGAGTCCTTGAGCTTTGGCTGCTTTAGTTATTAATATACTGTTAGAAGAAAATAGGTTTTATTTTCTAGGTGGACTTGTCTTGTTTATCTGTACAGAAAACACAATTCTAAATACAAATATAACTCTGTCTTGCCTACAGCTTCCTCATGGGAATGCAAAGCTGCAGCAGAGCTGAGAAAACCTACCAGGATTATGCACTTAAATGCCTTATTTATCTCAGGCTATGAACTGGGGTGACAAGGCCCAGCCCTGCTTGTTTACCTTCCCCTACCTTCGGCCTGGTGAGTGGAGATGTGCAGGCAGAACAGGGTAGAAAGTCTTTGAAAGTGTATACAATTATCAAGAAGTTCTTGTAGTAGAAGGAAAAATTGCATTTCCACTGCAGCACTGAAAGAAGCTGTGGCTGCTCCATCCCTGGAGTGTCCCAGGCCAGGCTGGATGGGGCTGGAGCAGCCTGGGCTGGGGGAGGTGTCCCTGCCCATTGAAGTGAAATGAGGTGATCCTTAAAGTCCTTTCCAAACCAAACCAGTCTGGGATTGTGGGATTTTCTACCATAGCAGTGATGAAGTCTTTTCCACAGTGGGAACAGGCAGGTCTTGGGATCACATCTTTGGGTCTCTCTTTTGTCACACAAAACCTCAATGTGGATGTCTCTTAAACCTCGAGATTCCTTATTTGTTTGTAAGATAGCAGATCCACCTGTTTTCCAAATCCAGTCATGTTTGGGGAAGGCACTTACACTGTAAGAAGAGATTTTTCTGTTTGGAGAGGAAAATGATCCTATTACAGAGAAGAAAATAGAGATGTTAGAGATGGTCCCATTTGCTGAACTGAAAAGGCTCCTGGCTAAGTTTCTTGAGAGGAATATTCCCTCGTGAAAGAGATGATGGTGCCGAAAGCATCCACTGCTGTTTGCCTTCTAACTCTGTTTTAGCATTTATGCACCATTTTCTGGTGCTGCTTTTCTTTTGTACTGTCAGTTCATCCTCTTCCACAGCTGACTAGAGGGCTCAGAAATCTTGTTAGGAACATAAAATTCTGTAGAAATTGTCAGCAAGAAAATACTATTTGTTTATTTAACCATGAAAGTCCAATAATACAGCTAGTCCAGCAGGAACACACTCTAGCAGTGACCTTTACTCTCTGCTAGTTATAATGGTTGAATTTTTCTTGCCTTTCTTTGACTGTATCATAGAATGTTCAGGGGTTGGGATGGAGCTCAGAGCTCCTCCAGCCCCAGCCCCTGCCCTGGGCAGGGACACCTCCCAGCAGAGCAGGTTGCTCAAGGCTCATCCAACCTGGCTGTGAACACTGCCAGGGTTGGGGCAGCCACAGCCTCCCTGGGCACCCTGGCACAGGGGCTCACCACCACAACAGGGAAAAAAACCTTCCTAATATCTAACCTAAATTTCTCCTCTTTCATTGTCCCTCGTCCTGTCCCTGCAGCTCCTAACACAGATCCCTCTGCAGCTTCCCTGGAGCCCCTTCAGCTCCTGCAGGTGCTCTGAGCTCTCCACACAACCTTCTCTTCTCCAGGCTGAACAGCCCCAGCTCCCTCAGCCTGTGCTTGTAGGGGACATGCTCCAATCCTCTTAGCAGCTTTGTGGCCTCCTCTGGACTTGCTCCAACAGTTCCATGTCCCCCTTCTGTTGGTGGCTCCAGAACTGTGTGCAAGACTCCAGATGGGTTTCACATGAGCAGAGTAGAGCTGGAGAATCACCTCTCTCAGCTGCTGCCACACTCCTTTGGCTGCAGTATGTCTGTATCTTTGGCAAGTTTGGGAATGACAGATTAGCAAACACATGTTCTTGATGGGTTTCTGGCGATTGCAGGGGCTTTACCTGCTCTGACTCTGTTCTAGAGACACTTATTCACTTAGGACTTTTCTAACCAAACTGAGGCTGCACAGGGCTGAGGCTGCACTAGGAGCTGGAGCTGCTCCCTGTATTGATGAAGGTCAGTACTGCTCTAAGGCAGCAATCACAGCTCAGCAGTGAGAAATGCTCTGTGCTGAGTGGACTTGCTTTCCAAGTCCCTTCGGTGAGTGACTCAGACTCTGTGTTTTTAAGACCTGTCGCTGATATCTCATGTTTGTTTTGCTTCTGGGTAAAACACCACTGTCCAAATCCCAGGTCTCTGCAAAGAAATTGCAAAAAACTGGTTTATCTAGAATGCTATAGGTTGTTTGTTGTCCCCAGATGGGTCTATTCAGCAGCTTGTAGTCCTTAACTATCAATTATTTAAGAGCAGATGGACCAAAACTATTCTCTTGTCCTTAGCATAAGAACCATAAGGCACAACACAATTAAAGGTAGTCACAAGGCAGTAGAGAGTCACAAGATATAGGAGTGGAGGTAGTTCATAAAAGCACAATGGAATTCATAAATCATGTTTAGACAAGTTCCCCCAATTCATCACCCACCCAAACACTGTTAAATGAGAGTTTTATATTGGCTCAGGGGCCTGTAGTCTGTAGCTTCAAAGAAGGTGATGTGTTCCTGTGTCACTGCTGCCCTGAATCCTTATTAATAAGGCATCCAGCATCAGACCCTGATGCCTGGGATGTTGTTGCTTTCCTTAGAAATAATGGTTTCAGACAGATTGGGTCTTTTCCTGTGCTAGGCAGATGGGGCACAGTGTGAATTTGGAGAGGCTGTACTGGTTTGTATTGGAATTAACTCAGGATTGCCCCTGATGTAAACTCAGAGACGTAAGAAGAAAATACGTGTTGAAGGAATGAACTTGGCCAAAAGTATTTAAATCTTTCTTTAGAGTGTAGCCAAAGCAATTTGGTGTTCAGGAGAGAAGGTTCTCCCAAAGTAGCAATAATTTCTTCTAAGTGTAGGAATCCAAGAGGGAAAGAACTTGCAAAACACAAGTGCTCTAGCCTAGGGATCCTCCCCCAGAGCAGCCAGGCACTGGGACCTCCTGTGATACAACCTTTGTGTGGAACTGGGAAAGAAACCCAGGGCTATTGAAGGGCATTAAAGAAAACCCCCAAAGCCAGACAGCTAAATTGTGTCTCAAACTGGGAGTGAGCCTGCAGCACAAGTGGGATTTGTTAGCCCCTGACAGCCACAGCTCAGTGCAGGGCAGAATGAGCTGCAAATGTAAGTGCAGCAGTGCCCTCAGCATCCTTTTGGCCAAAGGACTGGAGCTGCTGCTTTGGGATCACAGAATAATCAGAGCTGGAAGGGACCCACGAGGAGCATCTAGTCCAATTCCTGCCCTGCACAGGACATCCCTGAAAATGCACCCTGTGCTGAGAGCATTGGCCAAACACTCCTGAGCTCTGTCACCTCGGGGCTGTGACACTGCCCTGAGAGCTGTTCAGTGCCCAAACAGCTCTGGGGGAACAACCTTGTCCTGATCTCCAACCTGACCCTGTTCAGTGCCCAAACACCTCTGGGGGAACAACCTTGTCCTGATCTCCAACCTGACCCTGTTCAGTGCCCAAACACCTCTGGGGGAAGGACCATTCCCTAATCTCCAGCCTAACCCTGCGCGGAGACAACGTCAGGCCATTCCCTGTGTCCTGTCCCTGGTCCCAGAGAGAAGAGGTTAGTGCTGTCCCTGCACTTCCTTCCCTGAGGAAGTTGTATCCAGTCTCCTCTCCACCAAGTGCCCTCAGCAGCTCTTCCTGTGGCTTCCCTTCAAGGCCCTTCACCATCTTCATTGCCTCCTTTGGACACTCTCTAATAGCCTGAGATATTTCTTGTGTCCCAAACTGCACCCAACATTCAGGGTGAGGCTGCACGGAGCTGAGCAGGACAGTCACTTCCCTCTCTTTCTGGCAGTGCCTTGCCTGATGCCCCAGATACAGTTGGCTCTCCTGGTGCAGAATGGGATGAGGCAGAAAAGGAAGAGCCTGTGCAGAGGAGCTGGAGAAAATGCAGCTTCCCAGATCTCTGTGATAGAGGAGAAAAGATTGAATAGGTTCTTGCCTTGTGGTTTTGGTTCCTTGTGGTCAGCCCTGGCTGCAGCATGTGCCACAAACCTTGGCACAGCAAGCTGCTCCTGCTCCCACCCTCTGCTTCCAGCTGGGTGTGCCTTGCACAGGGAGGGATGTGCCTCATTCAAAGATGAGAGGATAGTAGAGGCTCTTGCTGCCGTATTTCTGGCTGGGTTTGGTTCCTGTGGTCCTGCTGTGTCTAGGCTCTCTACCATGGGGAAAGGGGATGCTGCTGCTGCCCAGAGTGGGATAACCCACCCTGGGGTCTCATCTCCCTCGTACGATAATGTGGTTCATAATGATGAAATGCTTTGCTCAAGGAAACCTGAAAGAGGGAGGGGATGAAAATCCTGCCTTAAAGTTATGATTCCTTAAAGAGCAGTGGGTGCACAATGTGCAGTTAAGCTGAAGATGTGATATAGGGATAATGTTGCTCCTTTTTTTTTCCAGAAGCAAAATTAACTACCAAGTGCCATCATTTAAAGACTATAAACCAGTGTAACCTATAAAAGATTTACTGGGAATCTAACTCTGCTTTTGGATATCTCAGTGAAAGAAATAAACATAAAACTGAAATCAGATGCTTTAGGATTTATGAAGTTGATTTCATTTTTTTTCCTAGTGACTGTTTTAACAGCCTATTAACATCTTCCCCGCAGCAAATATAGACCAAAATTGATATTGCAGAATTGAGTTGGGATGAGTCCCATGAGTGTACTTAAATATACAATAAACATCTCGAGCTATTCATCTGTATTACAGACTCTGTGTGCAAAGTACATCTCTATAAATTTTGCTCAAGCAAATTCTTCCCAGTTCCTCTTGCAGAATAGAAATGAAAGATCTCAT
>NW_008693473.1:20998-33243 GCF_000695815.1 Acanthisitta chloris | reverse complement strand
GCTGAATTCCCAGGTCTCCTGGAACAGGATACCTCTTGCTCACAACAGGCTCATCTTCTACCTGGCAAGTGGAGCAGCTGAAATCAGTTGTCAGTGTGGTAAAAGTCTTTTCCAGATGATTTGTGTTGGGTTAATTCTTGGTGTGTCAGACATGAGCACATCTAATTCAGTGCAAAAAGTGTAAAAGGCCATTAAATGTTGCCAAGAAAAGGAACTTGAGGCCTGTTGTGCTCAGCGTTGCTCCACCATTCATCTGCCTCCTGCAAGCTCTGTACACAGCCCTGCAGGCTCTGCAGGGAGCTGAGGTTTGACTCCTTCCTCTTTGTTTGGTGACTTCGCCCCGAAGAAAGAGCTCAGCTTTGAAATTCCATAACCCACAACTTAGTGTCTTTTTTATTTAGCTCTTGCTTGAATTTTCAAGAGATTAAACTCGGTGCTAGGGACAAGGTGTTAATGCAAAGAGCTTGTTTACATCAGTGGATGATTCAGCATCAGTTGTGGTTGGTCTCTTTGCCTCCTCTGTTTGCTCTGTTCTGTTTTACTGATCTAAAGAGAAAACAATGGGAGAACAGAAGCTGTTTGGAACAGGAACAGCTGTGCTGCAGCCGAAGTGGCAGAGTAGAGTGTTTGTGGAAGAGGATTTGTAGAAAGGATTTAGCTTTGGCTTAGCTAATTTTGTCATTTCAAAAGAGTATCTTGATTTTTGGATGATTAAGACAACTTTTTGGACGTATGTATTATGATGTCTCAGTTCTGTTTCTAATTAAAACTAAACTGCATGCCTGAAGGTTTGGAAACTTGGGATGTTTGTGAAGTAAAGCAGGAAAACTCTCTCATAACGTGAATTCTGACTGAAAACCTTTCCCTGAAGCCAGACTAATTCTCTTAATTTCTGCAAGTGTTTTTCTGTAATACAGTTGAATCTGAGCATGTCCTTCTTGCACTTCATCTCTGATCCATGGAACATAACAGAGTGAACTTGGAGGCAAGATTAAATTGACTTGACAGAGTAAATTAGTGACTCAGTTGGTATCAAAGTCTATAAAGTACTCAATGAGGTGTTTATTTCTGTGTGGAATAAGTGTAACTATTCTGAAAGATGCTACTACTTAAATAGAAATTGATTTATTCACTTAGGGCAAAGATTGGAGACTAAAAGCTTCAAATTCAAGAATAAATTGATATTTATTCTGGGGTTTGAAGTGAAAACACATGGTACTTAAAACTTGGAGACCTCAGGGAAATGTTTAGAATGAAGAGGTACAAAACTTGTGTAAGGTGTATTGACAGGAAAAAATCCCAGAGTCAGTTAGACTGGAAGGGACACAGTGGGTCACTGGTCCCTCCTCCTGGCAGGGCCAGCCCAGAGCACATGGCTCAGGATTGTGTCCAGATGGTTCTTGAACACCTCCAGTGGAGGAGAATCCACCACCTCTCTGGGCAATGTTCAGTGCTCAGGGACTGCTCAGGGTAGAAGTTCTTCCTCGTGTTCAGGTGGAACTTCCTGGGCATCAGTTTGTGCTGTTCCCTCTTGTTTTATCGGTTTCCACAAGTGAGAAGAGTTTGGCTCCATCCTCTTGGCAGTTCCTGTTACTTGTGTACACTATTGAGTTCCCTCTCAGTGTCTCTTGATACTGAACAGCCCCAACTCCCTCAGCCTTTCCCCATCCCTGAGGAGCTCCAGTCCCTTCAGCATCTTCCTTGTCCTGCCCTGGACCTGCTGCAGGAGCTCCATGTCCCTCTGGCCCTGAGGAGCCACGACTGGACACAATATTGTCCAGTTGGGACAGAATGGGAAAAGGCTTCAGGTCGTAGATATCTTTGATCACTTGTATCCTCAAGCCTGAGACTGTGGAGTTTGCTTATAATGTTCAGCCAACTCTGAAAAGGTCAAACAAACCAGAGGAAAATAAAACTTCAGCTGCTTTTTGATTTGTTTTGATTTTTAAGTAGTGAATAGTGGAAGAGTAAGTTGAGTAGTGAGACTTGAATGGCAGCTCTTCACTTCTTTTTAGCTCTTTTCTGACCCCCAGAGTGGCCGGTGAACAACCAGTGCTGATGAGTCAAAGGGGCCATTGAATGATGAGTATTCAAGTATAGTTTGGAAAATTATCAGGAATCCTCTTAGGAAATGTTGTGAATTCAGTTTAACTCACAGGATTATTCCAGAAAGGTTTGGATTAAATATAGTGCTTTGGAAAATGTGAATACCTTGAAGGACTTTTTGGGACTACTCAACATGAGAAGGAACCAGCTCAGGCTAGCAAAATACTTCAAGAATTTCTCAAGGTATTGGTGCCACACATTCTTCTGCTGCAGGTGATGGCTCAGTGTTCACAGCAGCTCAAAACACCCAAATGAATATGGCAACAAAATGGAGATAATAGTTCAGATTTGACTCTTCTTAATGCTTGAGAATGGCAGAGTAAATGAAACTTCAAGGGAAAGATATTAGACGAGATTGGATTGAATTTCCTCTATTCAAAACATTCAGGTGTTTCATTTTGACCATTATCACACACATTGTTGCACTCTGGTCGCAATGAGTTGCTTCAATTTCAGTTACTTTCATAGACTCACAGGATCATTATGACTGGAAAAGACCTCTGAGATCTTCCAGGTCAACCATTAACCCAACACCATTGTGTTCACCAGCAAACCATGTCCCCAGGAGGCACATCCACATCCCTCTGAAGGTTCTCGGGGGTAGTGGTTCCTCCACTGCCCTGCTCAGCCTGTCCCAATGCCTGACCACTCTTTCAGTGATGAAATTTTCCCTAATAGTCAGTCGAGGAAAAAAATTCTTCACAGGAAGTGTGGTCGAGCATTTGAGACTTTGAACTCCTCCTGGGAAGTGAGGACAGCTGGACTTTGGCAGGAAGGGTGGGGAGCCCAGGGCAAAGCCATGAGGTTCTGACCAGTTTGACAGGAGCACTACAAGGAAGCTGGACAGGGACTTCTGGTTAGGAAGTCCAGGGATAGGATAAGGAGTAATGGGGATAAACTGAAGGAGAGAAATTTAGATTGGATATTGGGAAGAAATTCTTCCCTGTTGTGGTGGTGAGCCCCTGTGCCAGGGTGCCCAGGGAGGCTGTGGCTGCCCCAACCCTGGCAGTGTTCACAGCCAGGTTGGATGAGCCTTGAGCAACCTGCTCTGCTGGGAGGTGTCCCTGCCCAGGGCAGGGGGTGGAACTGAGGTCTGTTCCAACCCCTTAACACACTAAGAATCCCAGGTCAGGCTGTTCTCATGGGGCTTTGTCCAGTTTGACACATGCAGAAGCTCTGGAGAGACCTGCTAGCTTAATATCCAGCACTCCTGCTCTACAGCAAGCACAAAATCAGCTTCCAAAGTGTTTGCATTTGCCCTTCACTTCTTCCTTGGATCATTTCTCAAAGGCCTGAGATATCTCACTTTATAATATCAGCTTGGACTGGCATTAATATCACACTTCACAACCTGCATTGGTCATTCCCCATTGCCCTCAAACAATGGGATTTCTGTAATTTCAGATTACAACTTGAGACCCAAAAATAGATTGCCTCCAGGCAAACTAATCTCTTTGCAACATGGATTGCAATCAGTCTAGCAGAGAAGGATGAGGTGAATTGCACCAGATGGTCTGAGCATGGTCCTCAGCTCACCCCCACGATTGCAAAACAAGGTTGTGTAACCACTTCAAGGGCACCAAATGAGTTACTCCCAAAAGGTAATGAAGGATTTGTTCCTTCCACCCTCCAACATTTATTTACAGGAGCTGATGCTGAACCAGTCCTTGGTGATTTGAGGCTGAAGGGGGAGGCAGAGGGGGATTTAAGCTACAGGAAGGCAAACGTCCAGGGGGTTTAATCCTTCATACCCATCATTTCTGTTATCCCTAATCTCTCCCTTTCCCTCTCAGAGCAAGGTCTGGGGCAGATCTAGAGGGATTCAAGGTGTTGTACTGGCTTGTCCTTCTTCCAGAGACCTTCACAACTCCAGGCTGTGCTCTTGGGGCTAACAGGACACCTGAGAGAAAGTGTTTACTGACTCACTCTGAAAATACACAGGGACAAAGCTGTAGCTGTATCAGAAATGGAGTGGAGGAAGGTCATAACTGGGGAAAATATTGGAAGTGTAAAAATATATGAAAGTATATTAAAATATGAAAAAGTTCCTGTAATAGAAGGGAAAATTGCTCTTCTACCACAACACTGAGAGAAGTTCTGGCTGTCCCATCCCAGGAGGTGGTCAGGGCCAGGTTGGATGGGGCTGGAGCAGCCTGGACTGGTGTGAGATGTCCCTGCCCATGGCAGGGGGTGGAACACGGTGATCTTCAAGGTCCCTTCCAACCCAGACCATTCCATGGTTCTGTGATTCCTTGGCCTTGGGGGATCGATTTGAGGAGAGACTTAGAGGTGGTGATTGCTTCCACTTTTGATCAGTTGAAGTAAAGACCAAGGGGAAAAGCTTGGGGATGATTTGCAGGAATATTTGAGTAGCCAGATGAAACTTGTCATCATTTTCAAGGGTGTTTTCACTGGCAAAAATCAAGCCTGTAATGCAGCTTGTGAGCAGAGTTGTGGGCTACAAGTGCTAATGCTGCTTTGCTGGGGTAGTGAGCCAGGCTGAGCTGTTACCCTGCCGTAATCCCTCGTGTCAGCAATCACAGTGTCCATCATTTTGTCAGGCATCAGATTTTTCTGAGGAAATAGCTGTCCATCATCTTCCTGGTCTATCAGACAGCTTAGCATTTGGAATGACAAAGATTGTTTTATGTCTGGTTTTGATAAGATTCCAATCCCACAAAGAGACTTGGGGCAACACAAGTCCTTAGACCAGCTCTTCCATCTTCTGCCAGGTGTCAGTTGTCTCCTGGTGCTGACATAATCTGTGTCCTTGCTGTGTCCTTCCCACACTTCGTGCCTAGCACTGGGAAGGGTGTTCTGCTCATACTGGGAGCTGCTGGTGCAGGGATCCACCCCGGGGCAGAGCTGTGGCCCAGCTGTAATGGCACCAGCTGCACTGGCACAGCCTCTGTGCTGCCAGGAGGGTTTGCACTGCAAAGAATCAGCACAAAGCAAATGTTTAATTACCCAGTTGGGATTGTTCAGCCTGGAGAGTCAGAAGCCTTTGGGGTGGCCTGATTGTGTCCTCCCACTACCTAAAGGGAGAGTGCAAGGAAGATGGAGAGTGTTTGTAAGGAGGGACAGGGCAAGGGGCAATGGCTTCACACTGCCAGAGAGGAGGGTCAGATTAGATTTTAGGAAGGAATTGCTCCCTGTGAGGAGCTGAGGCTCTGGCACAGGGTGCCCAGAGCAGCTGTGGCTGCTCCATCCCTGGAGTGTTCCAGGTTGGATGGGGCTGGAGCAGCCTGGGCTGGGGGGAGGGGTCCCTGCACAGGGCAGGGTGGGATGGGATGATCTCTAAGGTCCTTCCAACCCAAACCTGTTTATGATTCTTCAATCCTTTGGGGAACAATAACCTCTGGAAAAGGACATGAAAATGCACCAGGCTGTTCTGCATTCAGGTTGGGTTTTTTGTGGTTTGGTTTTGGTTTAATAGTGCATTGTGGTTTATTTTCAGAATTACACCAGGAAACAGACCTGGAACATTTCTATAGAAAACATGCAAAAGCCACTGTAATCCCAGTCCCTTTGTAAAGAGCTGCAAGGCTGAGCACACCTTGGAATATATAAGCTATTTAGTTCTATTTATGAATTAAGCTTTTAATCTAAAACCCAACCATGTTCAAGCCACATTTTGTGTGACTGAAATATGGGCTAGTCATTGCTGTTTGGAAAGTGCTTCCCCTGACGACTAACATACAGAGTTACTGACAAACCCCCATGTTGTTATGGTAGTAATTAGCAAAAATACATTTGTTCCCTTTATTTACCCAAATGATTGGTGTGAGTGCTTCTAATACATTGTGCTTTTTAAGCTGCATTTAATTAGGCAGAAAATAACATGTAAACCCACAGCTAAACATGAAAGCAAGGTGTTAAATGAAGTTATCTTTTCACTTCCAATCTCTCCTGTTCCCCAAAGAAGTTGCAAGAGTTTGGGATTTTACCTGGATAACTGCAGTCAGTGCTGAGAGGAACTTTTATCAACATGTTGGTTTACATGTTCCCTTGGACTGTTTGTGCCACATTCACCCAAGTCATTCTGAAATTCAGTGTAAACTTGGAATTCTAGAGTGATAGAGTGGGTTGTGTTAGAAGGGATCTTAAAGATAATCTTGTTCTACCACCCTGCCCTGTGCAGGGACACCTCCGCCCAGCCCAGGCTGCTCCAGCCCCATCCAGCCTGGCCTGGAACACTCCAGGGATGGAGCAGCCACAGCTAAAGGTTGTGGCTAAGAAGGTTCAAAAGGTTTAGTGCAGGTCAGTCATGTGATGCCAACATTAGTGCAAGCCTTGGGTACAATCCATCCCAGTTTTGCTCTGGGCACTGCTGCTGCCATGGAAACATGGCATTCTTTTGGGCCAGGCAACAGATCTGGGATGAAACCAGCTTCAAAATTAACCTATGGACACCAATCCCTGACAAACAAGAGACTGGATGAGTACCAAACTTGGGCAGGATTTGTGTTCTCGTTGCCGTGTGGGAGGTGTTACTAGTCATGAGGCCTAGTCAGGATTAGTGCAGGAATTAGGCAAGATTTCTCTCAGGTTAGATCTATCTTCTAAGCTTAGAAATCAATACTTACAAGTTTGTTGGAAATCTTATTTCTTGCCCCAACAGTTCAAAGGAAACCTCTTGGAAAATGGCATAGAAGCAGCACAACCCTCCCATTTCCCCTCCTAGTTGCTCTCTCTTAGTTCCATTGCAGGGGGTCAGAGCAAAATTCTTAGCCAGTTGCTCCTTTTCTTTCCTTGTTTTTCTTGAATCCAACAAAATTGCCCAAAGCCACACTTTATGGCTTATTTCTTTGGGATTTTTCCTGATCTAAGTGAGTGAGGAGGAGTTTAACAAGTAAAATTACCAGGTTTCATCATGTGTGGCTTGAATACAGACAACTGCATTTCTCCTGGCTGAGCAGAACTTTCTAAGTTAATTTAGCTTTGTGGTTAAAAAATTACTCCAATCCTTTAGGCTGGAATATTCCTGGAAAACTCAAGTCCAAGGTCAAGACAAACAGATCAGTGATCTGCATGTACACACATCTTGAGGCTTATCTCTGCCGTGGGGAACTGGCCAAAGAATCAGCTGGAAAAACTCATTTCCTCCAGTGTTTTGGGGGAGTGAGGGCAACTCCTTGAACATCCATAAAGAGAGGAGACAAGCCTTGCTCCTGGAGTGGGGCCAGAGCTCTTGGATGGGTTTATTTACACCCAGTATTAAGGTGCTTTGCCGTGAAAAGCTCTCAGCTCAGCTGAAATCTCTGTAATTAATCTCTTCCAGTTTAGCACACAAATGGGGAGCTCAAGCACTGGGAAGAAAAGACTTTTAGAGGTGTCCTGGTTTGAGGGAAGAGGCAGGAATCTCCAGCAAGTCCCTGCTAACTCCTTGTGCTCTATTTGTGGGACAAAGGGTGATCAAACTCTTGGATTTTCAGTTAGGAAGTGACAGGACATAACAGCACTTGCCTCTGGATGCTCCGTGTGTCAAGGCAGCCAAACCCCTGGCACTGAGGCTTCCCAAATGTCAAGGCATCCTGTTTTGAAGCTTTTATTCTGACATACTGTTATTTATCATATTTCGTCTGCCTGTTCTGACATACTGTTATTTATCATATTTTTTCTGCCTAGGGGTGTTATAGCTCTGGCAATTTTAGCTCAATAGGATAGAGCTAGATATGGATATTCAGAAGGTCTCAGGTCAGAGATGGTCCTGAGTTGGAAGTGACCTGCAAAGGTCACTGAGTCCAACTCCTGGGTGTATTTGTTGCTCTATATTTCATAAGGTAACACCTCAAATTGAAAAGCACTTAAATATGTGTGAGGTGTTTCTCCCCCAGTGCTAAGCAGCAGAGAAGTAAAGTAACAGAGCGTGTTCCCTGGAACAGCAGCTGAAATCCAGCCCCAGTGGAAGGTGCCTAAGGACATGGCTGTGCTGGCAGGACTGGGCTGTGGAGAGGCTGAGGAGGCTCAGGGACCAAACACACAGTGTACATGTCTCTCTGTCCCACCTGCTCTGCTGGGGAACTGCAATCCAGTGTGAAATGTTCATGCCAACAATATTTCTGACACGGAACTCAAGTATTCACTCCAAGGCAGAATTCTGCATTCCATCAGCTCAATTTAACTAACTCATTGTGTGGCAGGAGATTTCTACTCCCTGCAAAGCTGCAAGTGAAAAAGGAACCTCCTGAGAGGGTGACCAGGTTATTTTCTGGGTGTTTGTGACCCACACCCACAAACTGCTGTGCCTTGTGGCAACTCTTCTTGGTGACTCTTGATCCTTAGTCATGGTGTTGGTAACATGTCCCTTCACTCATCCTGTGTGGCTCTAGGTCCCATTGGATACTCTCTGTGACCAAAAAGAAACTCTGCAGTGCTTCTTCATGCTAATCCTCATCTTCCTTATGGCTCCAGGCCACATTACAAGTGCCCACCAAGCTAAACTAATGTTTTCAGGCTCAGAAATATTGTTTGTAAAACCCTTTGTGAAGCACACAAATGTCTCTAGGGTAACTGCATGATCAGCATCATATAAATGTTAGTCATTAAGCCAAATAATCATAATAATGATCAGTACAATAACAATTAGGCTGTTCCCTGGCACTCTGGCTGTCGTGGTGCCTGCAGAGGGCTCGTCCTCAGTGGCTGAGGGAGGTGCAGTGGCTGAGGCTTTGTCTGAGCAGCAGCTGATCAATAATGTGGGCAGAGGCAATCGCTTGCATTGACTCCAGCAGGTAATTTGTGTTGGTCTTGCAGTGCTGCTGCATATGAACATGGGGAACAGCGAGGAGATAACAGTGGCAGCACATCAATTCTTGCTGCTGCTTGGGGCCAATTACTGGAATTAAAATAACCTTTTTCAGACTGCAGCAAGATTAGCTGTTGACCTTGTTGGCCTAATACAGTTACTATTATTATCATCACTGCCTTTTCCTCCCTTCACTGGTTGCTCTCTGTAATTGAAGGCATTGGCTCTTGTGTGTATTATTTCTGCTGCACTCAGGTTCTGAGGGTGTGAAAAGTGCCAAGAACTCTTTGTTACCAGAGCTGGAGGATGTTCGTGCACAAAGCAAAGGATCAGGTGAAGATTTAGTGCATAAAGGAGGAAGGTCTCTCTCAGTCTGTACTCATTGGGCAGCTACAGTGCACGTAGGAGGCATCAAAACTTGAGTAATCTCTGTGTTAGATGATGTATAATTGATCTCTTTTAGTGCACCTAATGTTTCTCTGTTCATACTACTTTTCTTCCTGCTGCATGTCTGATGAAGTGCACAGGACTGTTTTGAAGTTTTTATCAGCTATTCATTATTACTGTTAGTCTGGCAGGAGCTGTGTGTGGCCTGGCTGTCCTAGGTGTGTGTCAAACCTGGCACAGGCACAGCAGGAGAGTCAGCACAGCCAGAGAGCAGCTAATTCCCCCAACCCTCTGACTTGCCAGAGTTGCTAAGCTTGGTAGGCAGTTTGAGTGAGGATGAACTGCCTCAGCTGTGTTTGTGGCAAACACAACTGTTTTCTGCCTGACTGCAAGCACAGAGCTTTGCAGTTGAACTGAAGAAGGGTCTTAACTCCTTAAAAAAGGTTTTCACAACCATTAGAGAGAAACTGTAGGACTCTTTGCCTTGTGGAGCTCGTTGCATGGAAACTGAGCTCATCCCAAGAGACCAGGCTGAAAAGGGTGAAGGGAAAATGTGTGCTACAAACATTGTGAAATCTGTGCCCCTTTCTCTCCCCTCCCTCTGTCACGGTGTCTGTTTGAAGTGACCTTGCAGAGCCTGTAAGTAAGGGTCAGGTGGCAATTGGCAGGTCCTGGGGAGATCCCACAGTCATCTATGCTCCTTTGTGCAGAGATGTGAGGGAAATAAAGCCACAAAGCAAGAGGAGTATCTAAAGTGTGCTGAGCTCTTCTAGCAACGCTTTTCATCAGTTTCTCTCTTAGCCTTTGCAAAGGAGGGAAGCAACACACTTTCCATTTTATAGAGGTGGAAGATAGTCTGACTCTACAACTGTTGTCTCTCTTCCCCTAGAAGAATCTGCTATACAAAGCATTGCAGTCATTGTTGGGGGGACACAGTATTAGACCAAATATCCTCTGGATGATCAGTTTTCCCTCCAGAGGGAATGGTGCCAACTGGGACCAGAGCATATGTAGAAGGAACAAGGAAGCACAAGCCATGTCTGTGCAGTGCCTGTGCAATGAGCCCCACTGGGCAGGCTGGGAATACCAGTGCCAGGTGTGCTGGGAGCAGGGGCTGAGAATGCTTCCCCAGAGCAGAGCCTGCTGGAGCAGGATGGCATAATACTGCAAGGGGCAGAAATCCACTGTGCAAAGCACTCAGCTTTAGGCAACCAGCAGCTGTGGTGTCATTAGGCTTGAATGAAATGTCTGGTTTGCTCTTGGGGAATTGGAATGTCACTGCCAGGAAATATGAAATGTGGGACAAGAATACATTTCTGCAGAGAGATATTTTCCCAGCAGGAGTGGAAAAGCCTTTTAGGAGAAAAAAATCATAGCAAAAATAACAATTTTTTCCTAACTTGCATATAACTTGCTGTTCCCAACCTCTTTAAATAACATGTGGTTGAAAATGGAAGTTGTAGTTGATGTTAATACAGTTACCATTGTGATTTGCTGCAAGAGGGTCATGAACCTCTACAAAATTTATCCTAGAGTATTATTTCCTGAGCCACTTTGAAGAACTGAAATGGAGCTGTTAGGGCTCCATGAATGTGTTTCCACTCTCTAAGTCAAGTTTTGCAGCCTGAGATGTTGTGTTTACATGGACTGTTTTACTGAGAGAGAATAGATGAGGTTAAGAATACAAGCTCAAATTTCCTGAAGTAAGTCAATAAAAAGGAAAGATACAGAGCATCCAACGGTTTTGAGGGACAGATGTTGGACAGGACTGGATATGTGCTAAGCAGAAACCCAATAAACCCAGTTACTCTGGGTTCTGTTGCCTCCACTACTGCTCCAAAGGTAGTTCTGTTACTTATTAGTAATTCCTTGCAGGATTATATATATATTCTGTTACTTATTAGTAATTCCTTGCAGAATTATAATCTATCATGGCCTCATCTTTTCCCTCTTCCCTTGGGAATACAGAAAGGAAAACAAATCTGTCAGCTATCTCCTCCCCCTGTCCCTCTGTACCCATTAGAAAAGCTTCCTCAGCCTTCAGAAGAACAATCAATATTCAACAGCTTTTACTCTGCCAATGATTGATTCTTTCTCATTTCCCATTACTCATAAAAAAAGGGAAATTTGGGCTCAAGTGTCTCTATTTACTAAAAGATGACAGAGGCATTGGTAGCTGGAAATTCATGGAAACTTCACTGTTGTTCCTTACACAGTAACCTGGAGGGATAGAACTGCCCCAAGTATGATATCATGTATTTTCCTGAGGAAAGAGATGCTGTTACCCAAATAAGGAGGAGGAGATTTCCTCTTCTCTGCAGCAAAGTGCTTGCTAGTGAAGTGTTTGCTAGCAAATTAAGTGCAGGACATGACTTTCCAGTGTGAGATAAAGTAGTTCCCTTTTATTTATTCCCCAATGTCATTTGTTATTCTGTTGTCTCTTTTTGATATTATAAATACCTCTATCTCCCCTTTACCTCAGCTGGGATTGGATTGGGATTTGAGATAACTGGGTAACACCAAGACCTTCTTCTTAAAGGCTTAGTGAATATATGCAGGAGTTGCACAGCTTTCCAGCACATCCTCCAATGTATCTGAGGGACAGCAGGGTGTCCACCAGGGCAGGTGGGAAAGCACAGGGAGAAGGAAGTGGAAAGGTCTTCCCGTGGCTGTCGAGGCACTGAACACTGATATCCAATAAGATAATGGGTTTGTAATTGAAATGTGTTTAGCCCAGGGAGGAACATCACAAGGTTTATGGCTTTTTGTGCTCTAAAATATTGAAAGGGTAGGAAAAGAAGGGCTTTTAATTCTGGGTTTGTATATTCAGCAGTAACTGTAAGTATGTCTGAGACTTCCTAAAGAAATGCAGCTGTAAAATCAAACCGAAACCACCTTGTGAGTATTCCCACATTGCTGCAAACACCACCCTGAAGAAGCATCTCCTGGAATAAACATTCAGTAATTAACACAATTAAGGTTTTTCATAAGGCAAGGCAAGAAT